>NC_057804.1:156030444-156208381 GCF_018294505.1 Triticum aestivum
GCTCTTCACTCGGAGTGTTTTTTAAACTTAGGTGAGTACGGGGTCGCAGCTAAGCCCCCAAGTGATAGGATCGCTCTTCACTCGGAGTGTTTTTTGAAACTTAGGCGAGTGCGAGATCGAAGCTAAGCCCCTGGGTGAGAGGATCGCTCTTCACTCAGAGTGTTTTTTAAATTTAGGCTAGTACGGGGTCGCAACTAAGCCTCCGAGTGAGAGGATTGCTCTTCACTCGGTCTGTTTTTGAAACTTGGGCGATTCAGGTTCGCAGCTAAGCCCCCGAGTGAGAGGATCGCTCTTCTCTCGGAGTGTTTCTTCACTTAGGCAAATCAGGTTCACGGCTAAGCCACCCACTAGGCGATTTGAACACAAGTATATGCGAAAAACAATCAATTTGCGACTGCAGAAGTCATGTCTTTGATAAACAATCTGAGTGTCCTTAAGTACAAAAATGATGAAGGAGATCTGCATTCCAAGCATGCGGCTCGTCCTTCCTCTTGGCCACGTTGTAAAGGTGATACACATCATTGTGAAGTACCTTGGTGACAATGAAGCGGCCTTCCCAGGCAGGGGATAGCTTGTGAGGGTGTTGTTGATCCACTCGGAGCACAAGATCTCCCTCCTAGAATGCTCGACCTCTGACATTTCATGCATGAAATCAACGAAGATCTTGCTAATAAATGGTCAATCGGATCAAAGCCATCTCTCTTTCCTCTTCTAGAAGGTCAACAGCATCTTGACGTGCTTGTTCGGCTTCGGCTTCTGAGAAGAGTTCCACTTGGGGCGCAGTGTGAAGCAAGTCACTCGGAAGCACTACTTCAACTCCATACACAGTAAAGAAAGGAGTCCGACCAGTCGACCGATTGGGGGTCGTCCTTAGTCCCCATAGAACAGAAGGCATCTCTGTCACCCAAGCGCCTCCTGCATGCTTGAGGTCGCACATCAATCGGGGTTTCAGCCCTTGTAAGATCAAACCACTGGCTCTTTCTGCTTGTCCATTCGACTGTGGATGCACTACGGATGCATAGTCGACCCGAGTGCCTTGGGAAGCACAGAAAGCTCTGAATTCATCAAAATCAAAGTTCGACCCATTATCACTGATGATGTTATGCGGAACTTCATATCTGAATATCAGCTCTCTGATGGAAGTGATTGTTGGGCTTTAATCAAGATTCTTGATGGGTTTAGCCTCAATCGACTGCTATGAGCAGATGGGTTGTCACGCCCAATATGCGACCCTATCCAAAAGGAACTCGAATGTCCCACCAAGGCTAGACCCGCATATTGAAATGCTTTTGCAAGGTGGATAGCATTACATCAACATTACATAATAGATGGGGATACATACAAAAGGCATACAATGCCACACGAATACAACATCATCTTACATAAGAGCACCATCCGTATACGGATGAAACACAAACAGAAACTCAAACGACATCCACCCTGCTAGCCCAGGCTGCCGACCTGGAACCTATCCCCTGATCGAAGAAGAAGCAGAAGAAGAACTCAAGCAAGCAAGCATCGCTCTCGCATCATGATCATCGCATAACCTATACCTGCAACTGTTGTTGTAGTAATCTGTGAGGCACGAGGACTCAGCAATCCCATTACCATGGGTATCAAGACTAGCAAAGCTTAATGGGAAAGGAAGGGGTAAAGTGGTGAGGTTGCAGCAGCGACTAAGCATATATTGTTGCTAACATACGCAAAAAAGAGCGAGAAGAGAGCAAAAGGAATGGTCGTGAAGCTAGCAATGATCAAGAAGTGATCCTGAACTCCTACTTACGTCAAACATAACCCAAAACCGTGTTCACTTCCCGGACTCCGCCGAAAAGAGACCATCACGGCTACACACGCGGTTGATGCGTTTTAATACGGATCTGGTGTCAAGTTATCTACAACTGGACATTAACAAATTCCCATCTGCCCATAACCGCGGGCACGGCTTTCGAAAGTTTATACCCTGCAGGGGTGTCCCAACTTAGCCCATGATAGGCTCTCGCGATCAACGAAGGATATACCTTCTCCCAGGAAGACCCGATCAGACTCGGAATCCTGGTTTACAAGACATTTTGACAATGGTAAACAAGACCAACAAAACCGTCCGATGCGCCGACAATCCCGATCGGAGCTGCACATATCTCGTTCTCAGGGCAACACCGGATGAGACAGGCTACGAGTAAAACCAGACCTCGAGTTTCCCCAAGGGGGACCCGCAGGCGGCTCGGTTCGGACCAACACTTAGACAAGCACTGGCCCGGGGGGGCTAAAATAAAGAAGACCCTTGGGCTCCGAAAACCCAAGGGAAAAAGGGCTAGGTGAGGCAAATGGTAAAACCAAGGTTGGGCCTTGCTGGAGGAGTTTTATTCAAAGCGAACTGTCAAGGGGGTCCCATAAATCACCCAACCGCGTAAGGAACGCAAAATCCGGGAACATAACACCGGTATGACGGAAACAAGGGCGGCAAGAGTGGAATAAAACACCAGGCATAAGGCCGAGTCTTCCACCCTTTACCAAGTATATAGATGCATTAATTAAATAAGAGATTGTCGGTGTACTAGAGTAGGGGTACCCTAGTATCCCGAACTTGTGCACGGGCAGTTGCAGCGCCCCGCGGCAAGGCTTGCCGGGTGACCACCAAGGTCCTCCGTGGTTCCTTTGGAGCCATTCAAGAACAAAGTATTCAAGCCAAGGAGACAAGGCCCCGGCAAGAGGAGCTTGCCGGGAAGGCCAACCAAGGCATCTCAAGGAACTTGCCGTGACGCGCCACGCGTCCCGGCAAGGCCCGGTGAGCGACAAGCTTCCGGACGCGACAAGACAACGACCACGGCAAGGCGCTTGCCGCGGCAAGCGACCACTCTGTACCCACGCTCCAGCACATCCACCAACGTGTCACCCTGGGGCCTTTCCAGGCGCGCGTGGCGAGAGGCTGTGCAGCCAGCGATGCACGATGGCATGCGACGCTGACAAGATTGCCATCGTGGCAAGCGGTGGCGCCCCTGACGGTCCTTTTCTGCACTATTTGGGCGACGCGGACGGGCATTTAATGCCCTTGTCCCCTGCCGTCAGGGTTAGGTAGGATGTAGTGTGCAAGTGACTGTACCAACCACCCCTCTTTTCCCATTTTTACCCTTGTCTACTTTGCCACCTGTCGGTGACCCCTTGAGCATATAAAAGGAGGCCCATGAGCAACGTAGAAAGGGGGTTCGGTTCGGTTCGATACCAGAAAACACTCAAGCTCGGTCTCGTATGTACTATAGCACTCAGCGCACCCGAGCAAGAACTCAATACAATCAGACAAGCAGCAGTAGGAGTGTTATCTCTCCGAAGAGCTCCGAAGCTGGGTAAACTGCTCGTGTGTTTCGCCTCGATCTGCTCTTCGTGCGATCTCCGCCCCCTGCTGAACCGAAAGGGACCCGGTCCGCCGGTCCCATAGGTGTTCGTGGATCAGCTTCCCCGACATCTTTGGCGCGCCAGGTAGGGGCTCTCCTTCCTTCTGGGCAAGCAGATGAAGATCGCTCTCTTGGCCATGAGGCTTGTGGTCGCCTGGTTCCCCTGGCGCATGCATGTCGACAAGGGGCCCAGCACGCTGGTCGGATTGACGCCGCGCTTCTCTTCGGCGCTCGATGCGAGTACGAGCGTCTTCTGGCTGTCGTTCGTGAAGAACTTGGCGTTGATCGCGACGAGCTCGTGGATCCGATGATGCAGTGGAGTCGTTGTCGAGGTGGATCCGGCGAGTCGGCGATCTCGGCCTTCGGGATGGAGAGTGCATGGTGGTTGCACCCTCACTAGTTTTGTCGCCATCGGCTCGCGCCTGGCAGCCCTGCCGCGGCAGCGAAGCACTCGGCTGCCGTGGAGTGTCGCCGTTGGCGAAGCCGATGAGACTCTGAATGGTGGCCCTCCATCCGTCGATCTTGTCTTCCGTCGGAGGGTAATCCAGGAGCAGTTGAGCTCGCGCCAAAGCCTCTGTTGGAGTGGTGGGAGGCAGTGGCGAACGGTGCGAGGAGCGGGATATGCTCGGACTTCTAACTATGTTAGAAGGAGCAGTATCCCGTCCAGGCGACCGTGCCTCGCTCGTGCCAGCATGTTGGCGTGCATGCTGGTCTTGAGCACCCCGAGATCCACCAGCTCAATCTTGACCCAACAAACGTATGGTACTGCGAGTACCATGACGCTGTCGGTCCTGCGCCTCCTGAGATGGGCGCGGAACATGTACGGACGCCGAGGTCTGCGCAGCCTTGTCCTTGGACCTGGTAGCGCCGTGAGCTCCCTCATCGATGTTTGTTCTCCCGTCGGCGTCTGCCCCACCACTCGTTTGCTCCGGTGGTGGTGGGATCGACGTGGACGGAGCAGCTGCCACCGAAGTCTTCTTCTTTGGTGGCATGTCGATGAAGAAGATGAAGATCTAGCTCGTGTGAATCGCCAGATCAGGTTCACACAACCTCGACGCCCCCTACCTGGCGCGCCAAAGATGTCGGGGAAGCTGATCCACGAACACCTATGGGACCGGCGGACCGGGTCCCTTTCGGTTCAGCGGGGGGCGGAGATCGCACAAAGAGCAGATCGAGGCGAAACACATGAGCAGTTTACCCAGCTTTGGAGCTCTCCGGAGAGATAACACTCCTACTGCTGCTTGTCTGATTGTATTGAGTTCTTTCTCGGGTGTTGGGCCCTCTGTCGACGTGCATGCGCCAGGGGAACCAGACGACTTGCCGAAAGCGGTAGGTTGCCCTGCATTCACTCGTGAGCTGCGGCAAGTCCAGTGGCCCAGCACGAAGAATTTCAAGCCAGACGTGCCAAAGAAGTACGATGGCAAGTCGCATCCATCAGAGTTCCTTAGCATCTACACCATTGTGGTGCAAGCTGCCGGGGGACGAAACGACAAGATCCTTGCCAACTACTTCCCGTTGGTGCTCAAGCCCAATGTCAGATCCTGGCTCATGCACTTGCCGGACAACTCCATATCTTCCTGGGCAGATCTATGCCATCAGTTTGTCGGCGCCTTTACAGGCGGCCACAAGCCTCATGGCCAAGAGAGCGATCTTCATCTGCTTGCCTAGAAGGAAGGAGAGCCCCTGCACAAGTACATTCAGAGATTCAACCGTGTACAACACAACATCCCAGATGTCCACCCTGCCGCGGTAATCAGCGCGTTCCATCAGAACGTGCGAAACCGCAGGATGCGGGAGGAGATGGCGATGTGCAAGATCAGAGATGTCAGTGAGCTATATGCCCTGGCCGACAAGTGTGCACGTGCTGAGGAAGGGAGGAAACTCCCCGGAGAGAATATAGGAGCAGGAGGATCTGATAGTGGGGAGACTGCCCCGGCAAGGAAAAACCGGCGGTGGAACAACAGAAAGAAGAAAGGCAAAGAGGTGCTAGTCATTTAGCAGTCCGACAAGAAAGCCAAAGCTGGTAGCTCCGGCAAGGAGATTGCCGCGGGCACCAACCACCAGGCTGTGGCGGTCGCCGACAAGCAGGACGGCACCAACAAGCAGTACTGCAAGATCCACCGCACCAAGGGCCATGACCTCCAAAGCTGCAAGAAGGTCGAGCAGCTTGTCGAGCAGCAAAAGGCTGAATACGAGCGACGCGACAAGGAGAAGGCCTAGGAAGGTGCTGGAGGATCCGGCAAGAAACGTCCCGGCCAAGGAGGACGTCGTGGCAAGGCCAAGCAGCGGCAAGGAGACAGACCTCCCCGCGGCCGCGACAAGGATGAAGATGACGACGACGATGAAGATATGGATGATGACGAGACCAATGAGCAGGAGTTCCAGAAAGCCACAGAGGTCCTATGCATTGACGGAGGTGCATCTCTGCATACTTCACACTGCTAGCTCAAGCAGTGGGTGCGGGAAGTCAATGCAGCAGAACCACCCATCGAGTCACGCAAGCCTCTGAAATGGTCCAACACGCCTATCATCTTTGATATTGAGGACCACCCTGATCGCATAATTGCGGTCGGGTGCTTGTCGATGTTGGTTTCACCAACTATCTGCAACCTCAAGGTCACTAAGATGCTAGTTGACGGCGGGGGCGGCTTGAACTTGATCTCCTCCGCGGTACTCCAGAAACTCCAGATCCCTGATAGCGAGCTCGAAGAGACCGACACATTCCAAGGAATCAGTCCGGGAAGGAGCAAGCCGAAGGGAAAGATCACGTTGCCGGTAACATTTGGCAGTGAGTTGAACTTCAGGACTGAGAGGGTCACTTTTGACGTTGCTGACTTTCCATTGCCTTACAATGGAATACTCGGCCGTCCAGCACTCGCCAAATTCATGGCAGCCTCTCACTATGCATACAACATACTGAAGATGCCAGGCCCGATAAGTGTCATCTCTGTCAATGGCGACAAGAAGGATGCTCTTATCTGCGCCGACAAGATCTACCGGGAAGAAGCAGCAGCAACAGATCGCAAGTCACTTGCCGTTGAAGCTCCCGGGGCGAAGAAGAAGATCAAGTCCGGCAAGAGTTCTGATGCCCACTCTGGCAAGCGCACCTCTTCGGAGTGCTGCGCTACCATCGAGGATGCACCGTCGAGCTCCACCGGCAAGTGTAAGAAGACAATGGCAGCTCCACCAGAGACCAAGAAAATGTCCGCCAAGGAGGACGGCACTGGTGGTACCTTCACCATCAGCGCCACTCTCGACCCTAAATAGGAAAGCGCGCTCGTTGCTTTCCTGCGGGCGAACGTCGACGTTTTTGCGTGGCAACCGTCTGACATCCCCGGTGTCCCCAGGAAAGTAATCGAGCACCATCTTGCTGTCTGTCCTCATGCGCGGCCCATCAAGCAGAAAGTCAGGAAACAAGCAGTGGAGCGCCAAGAATTCATTGCAGAAGAAATCAAGAAATTGGAAGCAGCAAGCCTTGTTAGAGGAGTGCTCCATCCTACGTGGTTGGCCAATCTTGTAGTCGTGCACAAGGCAAACGGGAAATGGAGGCTTTGTATCGACTTTACCGATGTTAATAAAGCTTGTCCCAAAGACCCATTTCCCTTGCCGCGCATCGACCAGATTGTTGACTCCATGGCCGGATGTGACTTGCTTTCATTTCTTGATGCATACTCAGGATACCATCAGATCTTCATGGCAGAAGAGGATGAGGAGAAGACCGCATTCATCACCCCATGTGGCACATACTATTTCGTACGGATGCCTTTTGGTCTAAAGAATGCTGGTTCAACATTTGCAAGGGTAGTCCATCAAGCTTTTGAGCCACAGATGCACAGAAATGTGGAAGCCTACATGGATGACATAGTGGTCAAGAGCAAGGACAAGGCGACTCTGATTCAAGATTTAGACGAAACCTTTGCAAATCTGCGCAAGATCAACCTCAAGCTTAACCCCGAGAAGTGCGTGTTTGGAGTCCCTGTCGGCAAGCTTCTCGGGTTCTTCGTGTCGCAGCGGGGAAGTGAAGCCAATCCCGACAAGATCAAGGCCATTGAGCAGATTGAAGCACCAAAGCACGTCAGGGATGTACGAAGACTTGCCGGTTGCGTAGCTGCTCTCAGCAAGTTTATCTCTAGGTCTGCTAAGCGCGCCCTGCCATTTTTCAAAATTTTGAAAAAGGCAGGTCCAATGAAATGGACTCCGAAAGCGGAGGCTATGCTGCAGGACTTAAAGAGATACCTGTCCTCCACCCCAACACTTATCGCACCTAAGCCACAAGAGAAGTTGCTGCTGTATATAGCGGCAACCAATCAAGTAGTTAGTGCTGCGTTAGTAGCGGAGAGGGAGGCGGATGATGAGCCAGCAACCACGGCAGATGCATCCAGCGACAAGCAGGGGACTTCACCGACAAGCTCTGGTCCCGACGAAGATGGATCTGCGCAGGCGCGTGAGAAGATGCAGAAAAGGATGGTGTAGCGCCCAGTTTACTTTGTCAGTTCCCTTCTGCAAGGGGCTAGGTCAAGGTACTCTGGTGTGCAGAAATTGCTTTTCGGCCTTCTCATGGCCTCAAGAAAGCTGCGCCATTACTTCCAAGCACATGAGATCACAGTCGTCACTCGTTTTCCGCTGAAGAGGATACTGCAGAATCCAGGAGCAAAAGGCAGGATTGTCGAGTGGGCACTGGAACTGTCAAGCTCTGGCCTTAAGTTTGAGAGCACTTCAACTATCCAAAGCAGAGCATTGGCAGAATTCATAGCAGAATGGACGCCAACGCAAGATGAAGAAATTCCAGAGATGAGCATCCCCGTCAAGGAAGCAAACAAAGAGTGGCTGATGTACTTTGATGGTGCCTTCTCGCTGCAAGGCGCCGGTGCGGGCGTGCTACTTGTTGCACCCACCGGAGAGCACCTCAAGTACGTAGTCCAGATGCACTTTCCCAAGGAGCAAGCAACGAACAATACAGCAGAGTATGAAGGCTTGCTTGCCGGTCTCAGGATCGCAGCAGACCTTGGGATTAAGAAGCTCATTGTCAGGGGTGACTCACAGCTTGTCGTCTGCCAAGTGAACAAGAATTATCAGAGTCCGTTGATGGAAGCTTTTGTCGATGAAGTGAGAAAGCTAGAAGAGCACTTTGACGGCCTACAGATGGAACATGTTCCAAGAGCTCAGAACGACATTGCCGATGGCCTGTCAAAGTGCGCCGCACTGAAGTTACCTGTGGAGCCAGGGATCTTTGTGCTCAAGCTGACTCAACCGTCCGTAACACCATCAACTAGACAGAGCAAGAAGAGGAAGTTGATTTCTGGTGACTATTTTCCGGCAGAGCTCCCCGAAGCCGCCGCCAAGAAGGTCATCAAAATCAACACCAAGAGTGCTGAGGGGCAGTCTGCTCCGGCGAGCCCGAGGGTTAGTTCCGTTGAAGTAGATGCTCCCGACAAGTCTTGCTCCGGCAAGCTTGCCGGGGAACATCAAGCTCCGGCTGAGCCACAGGTTCTCGTCGTAGAAGCGGATGTTCCCACAGCAGCGGATGTGCCGTTAGTCCTTGTTATCGAGCCGCAAGCTCCAGCATGGGCACAACAGATTGTTCGTTTCCTTCAGACAGGAGAACTTCCCGAAGAGCAAGAAGAAGCGGAAAGAGTAGCTCGGTAGTCAAGTATGTACCAGTTTGTCGATAACACACTGTACAAAAGAAGACTCAACGGTGTGAAATTGAAGTGTATTCACCGGGAAGACGGACAAAAGCTGTTGGCAGAGATACATGGAGGCATATGTGGTCACCACATTGGTGCAAGAGCACTTGTCGGCAAAGCGTTCCGGCAAGGTTTCTTTTGGCCGACAGCCCTCCAGGATGCAACTGCACAAGTAACCAAGTGTGAAGCGTGCCAGTTCCATTCCAAGCAGATACACCAGCCAGCTCAAGCTCTCCAGACGATCCCTTTATCCTGGCCATTTTCGGTCTGGGGGCTCGACATCCTCGGCCCCTTTCCCCGAGCTGTCGGGGGCTTTGAGTACTTGTACGTTGCAATCGACAAGTTCACAAAGTGGCCGGAAGTGGAACTAGTGAGGAAGGTGACAGCACAGTCAGCAGTCAAGTTCTTCAGGTCAATTGTTTGCCGCTTCGGGATCCCTAACAGGATCATCACCGACAACGGCATGCAATTCACGAGCCGCACCGTCATGC
The DNA here is from genome assembly GCF_018294505.1 of Triticum aestivum. Taxonomy (NCBI): domain Eukaryota; kingdom Viridiplantae; phylum Streptophyta; class Magnoliopsida; order Poales; family Poaceae; genus Triticum; species Triticum aestivum. The sequence continues at coordinate 156,040,012 of NC_057804.1, forward strand.
AGTACGTCCAAGATCTTGGCGCCAAGGTCTGCTTCGCTTCTGTTGCTCATCCGAGAAGCAACGGTCAAGCGGAGAGGGCAAATGCTGAAGTGCTGCGCGGGCTCAAGACCAGAACTTTCGACAGGCTGCACAAGTGCGGAAAGAACTGGATGGACGAGCTGCCGGTGGTTCTTTGGACGATCAGGATGACGCCAAATCGAGCCACTGGCCAGACACCTTTCGCTCTAGTCTATGGAGCAGAGGCAGTTCTCCCCACGGAACTCGTATACGGGTCACCTCGAGTGCTCGCTTATGATGAGCTTGAGCAAGAACAGCTGCGACAAGATGACGCGCTGCTCCTTGAGGAAGACTGTCTTCAGACCGCTGTACGAGCTGCTTGATACCAGCAAGCTTTGCGCCGCTACCATACCCGCAAAGTTAGTGCCAGAAGTCTCGAGGAAGGCGACCTTGTTCTTCGGCGCGTTCAGTCCGCCAAGAATTCCAACAAGTTGACGCCGAAGTGGGAAGGCCCTTATCGGGTGAAATGAGTCACTAGGCCTCGCGCTGTCTGCCTTGAGACCGAAGATGGCATTCCGGTGAGCAACTCTTGGAACATTGAGCATCTTCGTAATTTTTACCCGTAAGGCGCGGTTGCCGGAACCTGTTCCGGCAACCACCTTTTGTACAAGTCTTGCCGATGTTGCATGTAATCCTTTGTACAAAGCCGGGCGCAGACCCCGTGCATAAGTAAAACTCATGTGCTCCGCACATCTTGTCAATATCATGCTTTCTACTTTATTTTTGCATGCCTTATCTGACACTTTGTGCAGCACCTACCCCCAGTAAGAAATAACGAGCCGGAAGGCACCATATCTTTATTTTCTCTTCTTTCTTTTTCTCAAAAAGGAAAGGAAGGTTCCCTCGCACACAAGTTTGCCGGGGGGAAAGGAGAAGATAATGGTGTGGACCAGGCATCGTTCAAGGAAGTTTCGCCTTACCAGAAAGCAAACGACAGAAAAGCTAAGTAGCTAAGTTGCCAAAGTTTGAGCAATCAGTTTTAAATTTTTAAGTTATCTTCCTCGAACGACCGTACTTTGTATGGAAAACCTGTGCGCGGAGGAACCAACTCGTAGCTAGTTGCGCCCTTACTTTGTTTCGAGTCCGCTCAACAACTTAAGTGAGCTGCGACTAGTTGCGACAAGGTTTCTTGTCGGAAGCGGCACCGCCAGCAGGCTGCTGATGTCCCGCACTCAGCGCTCGCGGCTAAGGTGCCTACGCCGACAAGTTCCCTAAAAGCGTAGGGCAAAAACATACAAAGGAAGGAGTCAAGTAAAGGAAATAACACAGCAATCTCTACCCAAAATAGAGTTATATTACAAGATAACTTGTCGCAGCTCTAACAGATTGTTCTAATGACATGACCAACAGCGACAAGGAAAAAAGAGAAGACGGGCGGCCTAGTCTACGCGATCGCCCTCAACCCTCTTGATTTCGCTCACCTTGTCCACAATGGGTGCGACAAGGGCCTTGAGCGCCTCCAGATCAGCATCCGGCGGCAAGGACCTGAGGACATTGGTGAGGTTGAGGCCTGGGTTGCGGAAGGCCACCTTCACCAGCACCTTCTGAAGAACTCCCGCGCAGATCTTGCGCGACTCGTCGGCCAGCTGCTTTGGGATCTTCTCCCGGAGTCGCTGGAGGGCCGTCGCCACGCCCTTGAAGAACAAGCTGAGCTTGGCGCTGGGTTGGAGGTGCTCGTCGGAGGAGTACCCGAGATCATCCATCCTCAGCTGCGCCAACTCCCCGTCGATGGCGGCGGCAATATTCACCAGACCCTCGGTCCAGTGCTCCACTGTCTCCCTAAAAGCATTTTGGGAGGCAGCAGCACTCGCCAACAGCGCCTCGTCGGCCTTGATCTTCTCCGACAAGGCCACCTCCCGCTCCCTGGCGCCGTCCAGCGTCTGAGTCAAGGTAGCCAGCTTCAACTCCAGATTCGCATTGGAGTCCTTGGCGGCGCTAAGCTCGTTGCTCCTCTCAGCGAGAAGACCCTGCAGCTCACCATGAGCGGCAGCGTCCTTCTCGCGCTCACGCTTGAGAGCGGCAAGCTCCTCGCCGCTCGCCCTGAGATTAGCCTCCAGATGCGCTACCTTCGTCTCTAGCTCCTTCTTGGCGGCCTCGGCAGTTGCAGCGGCATCCTTTGCTTCCTTGAGAGCCCCGCCAATTGCTTGCTCGCGCGCGGCAAGCTCCTCCTCGTGGCTGTCAAGGTTGACCTTGCGCTGCGCCAACTCTCCTTCCTGCGCAAATAGACTTTCAGCGACAAGCCGTTGCTTCTCTTCAACTTCAGCCTTCTCGAGGAGGAAGGCTTTCCGCTCCTCGAGAAGTTGCTCCCGCTCCTCCGCCAGGGACCGGAGGGCTTCCTGCCTGAGGCCACGGAGCTCCTCCGCGCGCTTCTCAATATCCACTCCCGCCTTCGCGACAAGTGCCTCTCGGGATGCCAGCTTGGCTTGTCGGGCGCGGTAGAGCGACATCAGCTTCCGCAGCAGCCGCTCCTCCTCAGGCTCGTCGCTGCTGCTGCTTGGCGCGTCGACCAGCGTCAGCCCAGCGGAGGCGAGCACTTCTCCGTCCAAAATTTCTCCTTCGACCGGCGCCCTGGAGCTTGATGCCCAGGGAAGCTTGATGAAGGTACCGTCGCCGGCCTTCAAGTAGGCGCCGGGCTGGGGCTCTTCGAAGCCTGGCGCTGCAGCATCGGTGGAGGGATCGGCGGTCGGTGCAGTGCCTGGTGCACCTGCGGCCTCAGGGCCGTCAGGGCGATCACCGGACCCCTCGCCAGCTTCTGCGGCGGCAGCCTTGGCGGCCTCTTCGTCGGTGGAATCATCAGCACCGGCCTTTCCTTTGGTGGCAACGGCGTCGTCGGCGTTGCTGCGCGTGCTCTCCTCAGCGTTCTCCTCGCCAGCGGCCTCGGTATCCATTGGCTCCGCGGTAGATGGATCTGACGAACGGAAAAAGGAGAAAAGTCAAGCAAATACTCAGAAAGAAAATCAGAAGAAGAAGAACCCAAGGGAAGTTTTCAAGCAAAAGGGTTACCTGCGCTGGGATCTCCAGTCGTGGTCTCAACCACCCGAGGATCACTGGTGCTGCCCTTTGCCGGAGAACTGTCCCTTGCCGGGGAGCTGTCCCTTGCCGAAGAACGCTCCCTTGCCGGGGAAGCCTCCCTTGGCGGTGTAGTAGAAGCAGAAGGCATTTCAGGAGCGGCTTTCGGGCACTCCTGGTGAGGCTGCTCTGCTCCTACACAAACCAACAGTCAGATATCAGCAAAGGAAGAGCAACCATGCGCACCTGACAGCAGGAAGTAAACTATGTACTTACGCTGGGGGCTGCGCTGGGGGCTGCTTTGAGGAATGCTTGCCGGGTCCGGCAAGGTGGTCTCGGGCACGCCCTCTGCTGTCGCAATGGGGTCATCCTCGATGACAATCATCGGAGCCTTGGCTCTCTTCGCCGCTCTCTGGGCCAGCATCCTGAAATGGAATAGGTTCAGAGTAAAAGCAAGTCAGATACAAGACAAAGCAACAAAATTGAAGAACTACAAGAATAGCAAGGAATCTTACTCTTCTTCTTCCTTGTCGGAGCTGAGCGCGGAGAGATCGAAGTCCGGCTCGCCTCCAGTGCGACGAGGCGGAGGGGTAGGTTCCCTTGCCCGCTTCGCAGGAGCAGTAGCGGCGGACTGAGAAGACCCCGCTCCAGTTGCCGCAGCGGCGTGAGGCGCTCCCGCGGCAACGGTGCTTGCTGCGGTAGAGCGTGTCGCGCGGCTCGGCGGCTGTTGGCTCGTCTCCCGCCCCGCTACGTCTGCGGCTTGCGGAGGCGCCTTCTTGGCGGGGCTGAGGGCTCCGCCTGCGGCAGGCTGTCTGAAGGTTCGGGCCCAACAAGCTCTCCCTCGGCGGGCTCGCTCGGCTCAGCTTCAGGCCCGGCGAGCTCTTCCTCGCCGGTGAACTCCTCGCGCTCGGCAAGGCTTGCCGCCTCTACTGCCTCTGCCTCCTCCACAGTGAACCCAAACTCACCCGCGGCAGCGGCTGCCGCCGCCTCCTCCAGCCTGGTGGCGATGCCCTGCATCTCATCATCGGTGGTGTCGCGGGTGAGGCTCTTCTGTTCATCAGCATGGACCAGCACTTCTACCAAGCCATCAAAGAAATCCCGCACAACATCATGTGAAGGCTCTTGCCAAGTCAGGACGATGACGTGCGAGTCGCACAGCGGCATCATTGCACGGATGCGGTCGAGAGAAGAGTTGTTGCACAACAGAACGACCCTCCTCGGCAACATGAATGGATGTTGAGGATCGCGCTTGAACAGCTCCAGGAGCATTGCATCCAGCTCCAGGACGGTGAAGTTGAAATTGAGGCCCGGGCGCAGCCTCATGATATCCGCCGAGTTCTGAAACTCCCAGGCGGGTCTCCTCCTCTCCTGCAGGGGGGCGATGCGACGGCGAAGAAAATCTGCGCCAACGGCGCCTACGGTGAGCCCGGCAAGCCTGAGGCGTAGGATCCGGGTGACGGCAATCTTCAGCCTGTCGTCTTTCGGGGCCATGTTGCTCCAGTCATTGCCACGCACTATTGGGGCTTGGCGCAGGGCAGTAAATGGCTGCGGGTTCTCCTCGACAATCTAGCACCACTCTCCTCTCCATTCCTCCCACTTGCTGCGGAGCTCTCCCTCCAGATAGGCTTCCTTCTTGCCGACTCTCGAGATCCAAGCAATTCCGCTGGCAAGGGGCTCCCCTCTCTCGACTCGGGGCATAAAGAAGTGGCGGAAAAGGGCTACATTTGGATGGACTCCGACAAAGTTTTCGCAGAAATGTGCGAAAACTGCCATGGTCAGAACGGCGTTGGGGGTGAAGTCAAGGAGGCGGAACCCGTAGGTGTTCATGACGTCACAGAAGAATTCAGAGAAGGGCGGGCAGAGCCCACAGTAGAAGAAAAGCACGAAGAAAGGATAGCCATTTGGAGCCAGTTCTGAAGCGGTAGCCGGGAGTACCTTCGTGCGCGGATGCGCTCGCGTCTCCGTTGACCAGAAGAGATAGTAGTACTCCCTCATCTCCTTTGCGTCAAGCTGAGGAGGGAAGATGGCCCGCTCCTTTCTCAGCGCCACGAGCCGCTGCGCCTCGGCCGACTTCACGCCCTTCCCCTTGTCGGCTTTCGGAGCCATGGCGGAGGTGGTGGGGGAGATCGACGGCGTTGGTGGTGCTGGTGGCAATGGGGGGCGGAGCGCTGCTCTCTTTCGGCTTCGGGAAGAAGGGGGGAGCAGCGGAGATTTGTGAAAATGGAGTAGCAACCGGCGAGATGGGCGAACTGCCCCTGTTTCCCCTGCTTATAAAGGGGAAGGGGGCGGACGTTTCGTCCTTTCGAATAAAGAAACCACCCGCGATCTCCCCCACGACACCGCATTCGACGCGTGCCATTGGGGGAGGGTGCGGTGGGTACAGAGTAAGATACGGCGTGACCCAGGCCGCGCGTGCCCGTGCCCTATTTTGGGCCTGGCCCAACAGCGCTCGGCACCGTGTGTGGCCCAGGCCCGGGGGCTCCTTTCGGTGTACTAGAGTAGGGGTACCCTAGTATCCCGAACTTGTGCACGGGCAGTTGCAGCACCCCGCGGCAAGGCTTGCCGGGTGACCGCCAAGGTCCTCCGTGGTTCCTTTGGAGCCATTCAAGAACAAAGTATTCAAGCCAAGGAGACAAGGCCCCGGCAAGAGGAGCTTGCCGGGAAGGCCAACCAAGGCATCTCAAGGAACTTGCCGTGACGCTCCACGCGTCCCAGCAAGGCCCGGTGAGCGACAAGCTTCCGGACGCGACAAGACAACGACCGCGGCAAGGTGCTTGCCGCGGCAAGCGACCACTCTGTACCCACGCTCCAGCACATCCACCAACGTGTCGCCCTGGGGCCTTTCCAGGTGCGCGTGGCGAGAGGCTGTGCAGCCAGCGGTGCGCGGTGGCATGCGACGCTGACAAGATTGCCATCGTGGCAAGCGGTGGCGCCCCTGACGGTCCTTTTCTGCACTGTTTGGGCGACGCGGACGGGCATTTAATGCCCTTGTCCCCTGCCGACAGGGTTAGGTAGGATGTACTGTGCAAGTGACTGTACCAACCACGCCTCTTTTTCCATTTTTACCCTTATCTACTTTGCCACGTGTCGGTGACCCTTGAGCATATAAAAGGAAGCCCATGCGCAACGTAGAAAGGGGGTTCGGTTCGGTTCGAAACCAGAAAACACTCAAGCTTGGTCTCGTGTGTACTGTAGCACTCAGCGCACCCGAGCAAGAACTCAATACAATCAGACAAGCAGCAGTAGGAGTGTTATCTCTCCGGAGAGCTCCGAAGCTGGGTAAACTGCTCGTGTGTTTCGCCTCGATCTGCTCTTCGTACGATCTCCGCCCCCCACCGAACCGAAAGGGACCCGGTCCGCCGGTCCCATAGGTGTTCGTGGATCAGCTTTCCCGACAGAGATATTGTGATATCCCAACCTAATCCTATCCGTCATGGAGCGATCTTCAACTTCACCTGCAACTGGCAACGCTATAAGAGGGCTTAGCAAAGCGGTAACATAGCCAAATAATGGTTTGCTAGGAAGGGTGAAAATGTTAGAGGCTGACATGGCAAATTGGGAGGCTTGATAACAAGTGATAGGTAGTGCAGCAAAACGGTAGAATGAAGCAACTAGCATAGCAATGATAGTAGTGAGATCCAGGGTAGCGGTCATCTTGCCTGAAATCCCGCTAGGAAGAAGAACGAGTCCATGAAGAAGACGAGCGGGCGTAGTCGAACGAATCCTCACAATCGCAATGTTACCGACAACTATCAAGAAGAGGAACAACCGGAAAGAAGCAAACAACATGGTAAACACACAAGCATAAACATGTCATGATGCACAAACAAGTATGATGCATGTCCGGTTTAAAGAGGCATGGCATGGCAAAGTGCAACAAACAATACTACAAGTTAAGAGGAGCTCAATATGCAACGAGTTGCATATTAACAAAACACCACATTAAATATTTAGTTCTCTCTCGTTTATGTACCCAACAATATTAAATGTTGATTAACATGGCAAGAGGTGAAGCATAATTAAACTACCTATCTAGGCAAGTTTAAATGAGGCCGGAACAACAAACAACATTTCCGGAAAATCCCCATGTGCATAAAATGAATTTGGTACTATTCTGCCCTAAACCATATTTTAAGGTTGTTAAACATGAAAATAAAGTGCACCATGTTAAACTACGCATTTTTCCACCCCATTTACATATAAAGAACATTTAATTCCGAGCTACGGTTATTTAGTTATGAAATAAATCATTTTAACATGGCATTTAGCAAATTAAATGCAAACAACATTTTAAACATTTTAAACATGGATGAAAATGACCAATTATTAATCTACACAAAATTCTAAGCATTTTACATATATAAATCATTTTAATCTGATGCACGGTTGTGGAGTTATTATATGCATGAACAACAGGGGTCAATATGTAAATATGCAGTTTCTCTGGAAAATAGAAAAAAAACGCAACAGGGAAAAAAACGCATGGCCGAATCTGGAGGGGCTGGGGGCCTCACCCATGGGCTCGGCCCAGCCGGTGTAGGAGGCCCAAGAGGGCGCGAGGCTGGAGGAGGCCGGGGCTGGCTGGCTTCAGCTGGGCCTTGGAGCTAGCGGCCCAGGAGGCTGGCCACGCGCGCTGGTCAACGGGAGCGAGGCAAGCGGGCTGCTCCTTCTTCGTTACTGAAGAACCGCGACAGCAGCAGTAGGTTCAGAGCGATGGAGGGCGGGAACGTCTGTCGGCGACGGGATCCGAGTGAAGAGGGTCTTGGCAAGACACGGGGAGGCGAAGCTTGGCGCGGATCCATGGCGATGAGGAGGGGCACGGTCAACACGCTCGAGGCAGGGGATCGAGCGAGCCGCAGCTGCGGCAGGAGCTGCTGCTGAAAAATACGATAGAGGGTTCAGAGAGAGGGACGGGGAGGAAGAACTACAGGAGGAAGAAAGAGAAGAAAGGGAAGGCACAGGGCAAGGGGCGAGTGGACCTGCTGGTCCGGTCCGGTAGAGGTGAGGAGGAGCAGATTCGGGAGGAGGCAGTGGAGGTCGAGTGCGGTTCGCCTGGGTGAATAGGAGCGTGGGACGACGGCACACGCCAGATCCGGAAGGTGGTAGTGGTGGGACTTGGCGAGGAGGCGACCCGCGTGAAGCTGCTGTGAGGCTCCCATGGCGGCGCTGCTGTCCAAGAAAAAAAAGATCAGGGAAGGAGAGAAACGAGGCAGGAGTGAAGGAAGGATAGGGCAGGCGCGGTCAACGGAGCTCATCTTGCTAGCTGTAGGTTCAGTCGCCGGCGGCAGATGGGAAGAACGGCTCCCTGGGGCTCGGGGACGAGCTCGCGTCGATTTGGTACGGGGCCAGCTGCGGGGCACGAGGCGCTGGGGAAAACTGGGGCGCAAGGGAGGCCGTTGGATCGAAGATCTGACGACCAGGGATGGTGGAGGCTGCAGGATTGGATGCTTGGTGAGTGCAAGGTGGCGGCGGGAGGATCCCGAGGTGGATCTGGTCTGGCGGCGGGGTGGAGGAATTGTAGGGGGTTGGTCTAGGGTTTGTCCAAATAGGCATGTGGGTGGACTATGAATATGAAAAGAGGGGAGTTTGGACCCTCTGATCAAATCGGGCGGTCAAGACAAAATAGACTAGGGAAGTCCACAGGGAAAATGAAGATGTTTTCGGGACGTTAGGGGATGATCCGGATCCATCGGGCGACAGACCGGTTCGGGTTCGGGGGAGTTTCGGACGCGCTCGTGAGGGGGCTGCGAGCTGGCAAGAGAGGTTAGGTGGTCGGACAAAAGGGAAACAAAAACGCGGTTGGTTTCGGGGCGGTCAACAAAAGCAAGGGGGGAACGCGGCAACTACGAGCGGATGCAAGTTAAAAAAAATAAAGATGGCAACGAGTGCCGATGCAATGCAAATGATGCGATGATGAAATGCATGACAAGAATAAAAAGCAAAACAAAAGACAAAAACCCAAACACGAAGGAAAAATCATATCGCATCTCCGGAAAAGGCAAGAGTTGGAGTTATGAATATGGAAAGTTGTATCCGGGGTGTTACAACACTCCACCACTACGAGAGGATCTCGTCCCGAGATCTAGGATGGCACCGGAGAGAAACGGAAGAGGAAGAGAAGAGGTAAACTAAGTTGCTTCTTCGACAAACGAGTGAAACCATGAACCTTGAGATGTTGAGAAAAATGAAAGAAAGAAGACAACGAAGATGAGCAAAGTTGAAAACACTCCGTTAGAAAAGAGGAACAAGGGATATGACGAGAACCAAGAGGTTTAGTGATAAGATAGATATTGAAACCACTCCGGTTAAAACTAGATAGAGAAGGAATAAGATTGATATAATTTGGGCAGCACTCCGACTGAAAGAAGAAGGAAACCTTGATAAGATGAAAAGCACTTGAACAGATGACACAACACTTTGGTTAAATGGATAAGCATGAAAAGATCATGGTCCTCACAATTCGAGATGATGAGTGAAGAGAGCAACATAACCATGCCTCCAGAAGAAAGAATAGAAGATAGATCATTGAAATAGAAGAATGGAGAAGAAAATGCCAATTTCTGCCACAAGTGAGCTTGGAAAGCATCCTTCCGAGAAGGTTATAACGGAGTCGTTGGAAAACCAACAACGAAACAAATAAGCTTGTAGTGGGCTTATGGTAAACTTCTCAAAATTATGAGGTGACAATCGGCCACTAACTAAAACGATTGCTTGCTTGAGATCAACGAAGAGATGAAATCTTCTTTTAATGAGAGAATAGGAGGAAACATGGATTATCGATAAGCACCACAATTAGCAACATTCCTTAGGGAAGGCTTTAGGTGAAATATGACACAAGATAACTCCAACGAGGAGATTAATTGATTAAAAATACCTCATTCTTGACAACATATGAATCATGAAACATGAAGGAAATTGTCAAGAGTGACATAACACCACCTCAAAAGCTAAGGTAGAAAGAATTGCACTCCGGATGCAAGCTGAAGAATGCTTGAACTCCTCAAAACAAAACATGTGTTGAGCACCATGTTTAGTTTAGAGTATAGCTTGGCGGATCATAACTTCGAGAGAAATCTTGAAGAACAATTGCAGAATGAAAGGAATCCTTGATGAACCACCATGTAGAACCTCCACGAAGAACTCCGGTAATAAAGGATGATAAAAAGAAAGAGAAGTTGAAAACACAAGGTGAAGCCTTGCGATGATTTAGATGGAGCTTCGCGACGAGATAATGCGAAAACCTTGGAACTCCGAAAAAGAAAAGATGAAACACTAGAACCGAGAATTACTTCATCATCAACAATCTCCGGAAGAAAAGAATTGAATCACCTCGAAGAAATAATAATAAGATTTATTGTATGCTTATCCTTTATCAAATTAATTGATGACAAGCAACGGATTTGGCATACTACTTATTCCCATTGAAAAAGGATTAAGAGGGATATAGCGTAGACTTGAGAAGGTATAGATGGAACCACCGGTGGGATTTGGAAACAACGAATGAATTGGTATGATAAAAACGGAAGAGGAATGTTGGACAAACCACCGTAAGAATTGAAAATGGAAGTAGCAAAGGCACAATTCACCGAAAATAATGAAGATACTTGAGGGGATTTAGATACAAGTGAACGAAGAGATCATGAGCTTATTAGAGAATACTTGAATGATGCACCGGTAGAATATGGAGAAGGAGAGCTAAAAGCTGAGAATGAATAAGCCCGAAATGATGGCCTTCGTAGGAATAAAATGGAAAGAACTCAAGAAATGCTTTGGATGGGTGAAAGGAATTCTCACAATCTAAAACAATTATGAGGATGGCATGAAGCTAGAACCATGAATCTTCAAGAGAATGGACCAAGATTTAGAGGAAACACTTCTTCGGTCTTCACATGTTGAGAATGATGACGAGAACCACCCTGAATTTTTGGAGATACTCCAGGAGAATGAAAAACAAAGAGGTTGAGCCAACAGGGAAAAATAATTTGAAATCGATCTTGGAAAACATCTGACTGATGAAATTCATTCTTACGTCACACTTGAAAAGAATTTGTGAATGGCTCCGGGAAAATTAGAAGAGTCAGATAAGATCCTAGGAAAAGACATGTGGGTTAGGGCCCACTCAAAAGAAAACACCGTTGGAAAATGATTTTAAAGAGAAATTGCACCGGTTGAATTAAATGGCTTGAATGAGATAACAACCTCAAAATAACTTGAACAGATAGAGAATGGAAGCACGAATCTTCTGAGATATCTTCAGCACTCGGGATATGAATTGGGAGTGGTGAATAAATAATAGAGCCTTGGATAAGAAATTCACATGGGAAGATATGTGAAACAATAGGAAGAGATATGATAACACCGAGACTTGAAATTAATCCACCGGAGAAGAAAAGAGACGAAGAATAATGAACTTGAAGCTCCGTTAGTATCTTCGTGAGAATCACCGGATAAGAATATTGAAAGAAAAGAATGAAGAGACTTCCCACAAATAAAAGGATACATGATTAAGAAATCTGAGTCCTTGAAGAAAAAGGGTGGGAGGGCGGGAAAACAAAGACAACTTGGGATGAACGAAACAAACACCATTGAGAAAACTTAGAATTGATCTTGCGGATGGGGAGAATGATGGGATCATCTCGAAGATAAGTGCACCGGTTGGAAAAGAATTAACATGACAACCTCAATGATCAAAAGGATTAGTACTCCCATAGAAATATGAGAACACCGCTTGAAAGGTATGGAATCAACACTTGACTTTGAAGCAACTCGAGTACCACAACTCAAAACAAAACAAAGGATTGGCTTGCAGAAATAAGCCGGAACAAATACATATGATAGAGATTTACCCAATCCCATATCAGGCATCTGTCGGAAAGATAATCTAGGAGCTACTTGAATTCCCACCTATAAACTCCCAAAACTTTCTGGTTATGCAATCTGGTGTTGGGGATACAGGGCAAGCAATATATCTCACCCAAACTAACAATCCCTACATCCAGCTGTATCCATCCGTCAACACATAACCAAGAAAACTCCGGAAATCGTGTACCTCAACCTTCGAAAAGCATCAGTTATACGAGCTATGGCAATACTCCCGAACTCCCGCCCCAGTACTGGGTGGCATCGAGGTTATCTCACCAACAACTGCATAAAAGAGATTTTCGATGTCGGCAAAACTCAGGTATTCCAGAACTGCAACGATAAAATTGTGACGACAACACCTCGTAGCTCAAATCCCCGGGTCAATGCCACATAATAGACAGGAGGCACAAAGAACAATGTTCTCGTCACAAAACCATCGGAACGATTCCAAGATACCCGCGTGATCCTAAAATTTTTTTAGTGAAATTTGAGGATAGGAAAGACAAAACATCTACATCAGGAGACCTCACCAGAGCGACGAAGGGGGCTGAGGAGTAAAAAGAATCCTACTCTCTCATATACATATAATCCTAAGACTCAAAATAGTTTTATTCTATACTCAACAACGGCCAACAATCAAGGGGGCTCCTAGGGTCGGTCGAGGCTCTGATTACCAACTTGTCATGCCCAATATGCGACCCTATCCAAAAGGAACTCAAAGGTCCCACCAAGGATAGACCCGCATATTGAAACGCTTTTGCAAGGTGGATAGCATTACATCAACATTACATAATAGATGGGGATACATACAAAAGGCATACAATGCCACACGAATACAACATCATCTTACATAAGAGCACCATCCGTCTACGGATGAAACACAAACAGAAACTCAAACGACATCCACCCTGCTAGCCCGGGCTGCCGACCTGGAACCTATCCCCTGATCGAAGAAGAAGCAGAAGAAGAACTCAAGCAAGTAAGCATCGCTCTCACGTCATGATCATCGCATAACCTGTACCTGCAACTATTGTTGTAGTAATCTGTGAGCCACGAGGACTCAGCAATCCCATTACCATGGGTATCAAGACTAGCAAAGCTTAATGGGAAAGGAAGGGGTAAAGTGGTGAGGTTGCAGCAGCGACTAAGCATATATGGTGGCTAACATACGCAAAAAAGAGCGAGAAGAGAGCAAAAGGAATGATCGTGAAGCTAGCAATGATCAAGAAGTGATCCTAAACTCCTACTTACGTCAAACATAACCCAAAACCGTGTTCACTTCCCGAACTCCGCCGAAAAGAGACCATCATGGCTACACACGCGGTTGATGCGTTTTAATACGGATCTGGTGTCAAGTTATCTACAACCGGACATTAACAAATTCCCATCTGCCCATAACCGCGGGCACGGCTTTCGAAAGTTTATACCCTGCAGGGGTGTCCCAACTTAGCCCATGATAAGCTCTCGCGATCAACGAAGGATATACCTTCTCCCAGGAAGACCCGATCAGACTCGGAATCCCGGTTTACAAGACATTTCAACAATGGTAAAACAAGACCAGTAAAACCGCCCGATGCACCGACAATCCCGATAGGAGCTGCACATATCTCGTTCTCAGGGCAACACCAGATGAGACAGGCTACGAGTAAAACCAGACCTCGAGTTTCCCCGAGGGGGCCCCGCAGGCGGCTCGGTTCGGACCAACACTTAGACAAGCACTGGCCCGGGGGGGCTAAAATAAAGATGACCCTTGGGCTCCGGAAACCCAAGCGAAAAAGGGCTAGGTGAGGAAAATGGTAAAACCAAGGTTGGGCCTTGTTGGAGGAGTTTTATTCAAAGCGAACTGTCAAGGGGGTCTCATAAATCACCCAACCGCGTAAGGAACGCAAAATCTGGAAACATAACACCGGTATGACGGAAACTAGGGCGGCAAGAGTGGAACAAAACACCAGGCATAAGGTCGAGTCTTCCACCCTTTACCAAGTACATAGATGCATTAATTAAATAAGAGATATTGTGATATCCCAACCTAATCATGTCCGTCATGGAGCGATCTTCAACTTCACCTGCAACTAGCAACGCTATAAGAGGGCTGAGCAAAGCGGTAACATAGCCAAGCAATGGTTTGCTAGGAAGGGTGAAAAGGTTAGAGGCTGACATGGCAAATTGGGAGGCTTGATAACAAGTGATAGGTAGCGCAGCAAAGCGGTAGAACGAAGCAACTAGCATAGCAATGATAGTAGTGAGATCCAGGGTAGCGGTCATCTTGCCTGAAATCCCGCTAGGAAGAAGGACGAGTCCATGAAGAAGACGAACGGGCGTAGTCGAACGAATCCTCACAATCACAATGTTACCGACAACTATCAAGAAGAGGAACAACCGGAAATAAGCAAACAACATGGTAAACACACAATCATAAACATGTCATGATGCACAAACAAGTATGATGCATGTCCGGTTTAAAGAGGCATGGCATGGCAAAGTGCAACAAACAATACTACAAGTTAAGTGGAGCTCAATATGCAACGAGTTGCATATTAGCAAAACACCACATCAAATATTTAGTTCTCTCTCGTTTATGTACCCAACAATATTAAATGTTGATTAACATGGCAAGAGGTGAAGCATAATTAAACTACCTATCTAGGCAAGTTTAAATGAGGCTGGAACAACAAACAACATTTTCGGAAAATCCCCATGTGCATAAAATGAATTTGGTACTGTTCTGCCCTAAACCATATTTTAAGGTTGTTAAACAGGAACATAAAGTGCACCATGTTAAACTAGGTATTTTTCCACCCCATTTACATATAAACAACATTTAATTCCGAGCTACGGTTATTTAGTTATGAAATAAATCATTTTAACATGGCATTTAGCAAATTAAATGCAAACAACATTTTAAACATTTTAAACATGGATGAAAATGACCAATTATTAATCTACACAAAATTCTAAGCATTTTACATATATAAATCATTTTAATCCGATGCACGGTTGTGGAGTTATTATATGCATGAACAACAGGGGTCAATCTGTAAATATGCAGTTTCTTTGGAAAATAGAAAAAAACGCAACAGGGAAAAAACGCATGGCCGAATCTGGAGGGGCTGGGGGCCTCACCCATGGGCTCGGCCCAGTCGGTGCAGGAGGCCCAAGAGGGCGCGAGGCTGGAGGAAGCCGGGGCTGGCTGGCTTCGGCTGGGCCTTGGAGCTAGCGGCCCAGAAGGCTGGCAACGCGTGCTGGTCAACGGGAGCGAGGCGAGCGGGCTGCTCCTTCTTCGTTACTGAAGAACCGCGACAGCAGCAGCAGGTTCAGAGCGACGGAGGGCGGGAACGGCTGCCGGCGATGGGATCTGAGTGAAGAGGGTCTTGGCGAGACGCGGGGAGGCGGAGCTTGACGCGGATCCATGGCGATGAGGAGGGGCACGGTCAACACGCTCGAGGCAGGGGATCGAGCGAGCCGCAGCTGCGGCAGGAGCTGCTGCTGAAAAAAACGACAGAGGGTTCAGAGAGAGGGACGGGGAGGAAGAAGTGCAGGAGGAAGAAAGAGAAGAAAGGGAAAGCACGGGGCAAGGGGCGAGTGGACCTGCTGGTCTGGTCCGGTAGAGGCGAGGAGGAGCAGATTCGGGAGGAGGCGGTGGAGGCCGAGTGCGGTTCGCCTGGGTGAAGAGGAGCGCGGGACGACGGCACACGCCGGATCCGGAAGGTGGTAGTGGTGGGACTTGGCGAGGAGGTGACCCGCGCGAAGCTGCTGCGAGGCTCCCATGGCGGCGCTGCTGTCCAAGAAAAAAAGAGATCAGGGAAGGAGAGAAACAAGGCAGGAGTGAAGGAAGGATAGGGGAGGCGCGGTCAACGGAGCTCATCTTGCTAGCTGTAGGCTCGGTCGCCGGCGGCAGACAGGAACGGCGGCTCCCTGCGGCTTGGGGACGCGCTCGCCTTGATCTGGAACTGGGCCAGCTGCGGGGCACGAGGCACTGGGGAAAATTGGGGCGCAAGCGAGGCCTATGGATCGAAGATCTGACGACCAGGAATGGTGGAGGCTGCAGGATTGGATGCTTGGTGAGTGCAAGGTGGCGGCGGGAGGATCCCGAGGTGGATCTGGTCTGGCGGCGGGGTGGTGGAATTGTAGGGGGTTGGTCTAGGGTTTGTCCAAATAGGCATGTGGGTGGACTATAAATAGTAAAAGAGGGGAGTTTGGACCCTCCAATCAAATCGGGCGATCGATACAAAATAGACTAGGGAAGTCCAAAGGGAAAACGAAGATGTTTTCGGGACGTTAGGGGATGATCCGGATCCATCGGGCGACAGACTGGTTCAGGTTCGGGGGAGTTTCGGACGCGCTCGTGAGGGGGCTGCGAGCTGGCAAGAGAGGTTAGGTGGTCGGACAAAAGGGAAACGAAAACACGGTTGGTTTCGGGGCGGTCAACAAAAGCAAGGGAGGAACGCGGCAACTACGAGCGGATGCAAGTTAAAAAAATAAAGATGGAAACGAGTGCCGATGCAATGCAAATGATGCGATGATGAAATGCATGACAAGAATAAAAAGCAAAACAAAAGACAAAAACCCAACCACGGAGGAAAAATCATATCGCATCTCCGGAAAAGGCAAGAGTTGGAGTTACGAATATGGAAAGTTGTATCCGGGGCGTTACATGGGTGAAGCCGCTTCTGGTAGTCCTCAAGGGCCCAACCATGTTGAGTCCCCAAATAGCAAATGGCAAGACGAGTGGAATAGTCTTCAAAGCTGATGCAGGTTTGTGAGACATGTTCGAGTAAAACTGGCAACCTTCACACTTCTCGACTATCTCCTTAGCCATTTCGTTTGCTCGCGGCCAATAGAATCTCGCTCGATATGCTTTGGGCACGATGGTCCAAGAGGACGCTTGGTGAACATAGGTCCCCGACTGAATTTGATGTAGGATCAGTCGACGCCCTTCTGGAGTGATGCACCGCTGAGCTATGCGGTCACACTTTCTCTATAAAGCTGATCACCTATCACTGTGAAGTCTTTGGAGCTGCGAACGATCTACCAAGCTCCATCTGCATCCTCTAGGAGCTCTTGCCTAAGAAAATATGCAATGTACGGTACTGTCCAGTCGGGGATGATCACCAAACCCTCCATGAATAGGCCGACAACTGCTGGGACCTCAACTTCATTTGAATTAGTTGAACTTATCGGTTGTGGGCGCTTCTCTGTAAAGGGATCTTCTTGAACTAACGGGGTGTGGAGATGCTCTAAGAACACATTACTCATAATAGGCTTTTGAGTGGAACCTAATTTAGCCAGATCATCACCAGCCTTATTCTTGAGTCGGGGTATACGGTGGAGCTCTAACCCTTCGAACATCTTTTCTAACTTCCTCACTGCATTGCAGTATCCTGTCATGGACGGGCTCCTGAGAACCCATTCTTTCATCACTTGATTCACTACCAGATCGGAGTCATCGCAAACAATTAGGCGATGGACGCCGAGTGAAATGGCCATAGTCAACCCATATAAAATCGCTTGGTGCTCGGCTTCATTATTGCAAAAATCAAAGTGAATCTGCAACACATAAGTGAGCTTGTTACCTCTCGCGGATACCAGAACCTCACCGGCACCAGAACTATTCAACATCTTGGATCCATCAAAGAACATGGTCTAGTGCTTCGAGTGGACTTGAGTTGGTTGTTGTTGCTAAATCCACTCAGCCAGGAAATCCGGAATTGCCTGAGACTTAATAGCCTTCTTTGCTTTGAACTTGATATCAAGAGGAATGAGTTCAATAGTCCACTTAGCCACTCGACGAGTTGCGTCTCGATTGTTCCGAATTTCTAACAATGGGGCAACACTAACAACTGAAACCTATTGATCTGCGAAGTAGTGTGCAACTTTCTTCGTCGTCATATAGATTCCATAAACAAGCTTCTGCTAATGCAGATAACCTTGCTTTGATGGAGTCAAAACTTCAGAAATGTAATACACTAGGCGCTTAACTATATAGGCTTTACCTTCCCCCTCTTGCTCGACTATGAGCACCGTACTGACAACCTGTCCAGTCACTGCAATATATAACAACAGAGGATCTTTGCTGAATGAAGCAGCAAGAACCGGGTGGGTGGAAAGCAGGGCTTTGATCTCTACAAACACTGCTTGAGCTTTAGGAGTCCACTCGAATGTATCAGAATTTTTCATCAGTCCATAAAGAGGCAATGCCTTTTCACCGAGGCGAGAAATGAATCGACTGAGGGCACCCAAGCAACCCGTAACCTTCGGAACATCATGTACCCGCACAGGGCATTTCATTTGGACGATTTCTCCAATCTTTTCTAGATTTGAGTCGATTCCTCGTTCGGAAACAAGAAAACCGAGCAACTTCCCACCTAGAACTTCAAATGTGCTCTTGGAGGGATTCAAATTGATGTCAGTCAGTAGGTTGGAACTCTTGCGTGACTTGACCGTGATATCATCCATGTATGCTACCATGTTCTGACTGATTTGAGTGAGCAGACACTTCTGTATCATGCGCATGAATGTGGATCCAGTATTCTTCAGACCAAAAAGCATGGTAACATAGCAAAAATATCCGAATGGGATGATGAAGGCTGTTTTTATTTCGTCGTGCCCATACAGACGGATCTGATGGTACCCGAAATGCGCATCCAACAAGGACAAATGCTCACACCCCGTTGTCTAGTCAACTTTGTGATTGATGCAGGGGAGAGGAAAATGATCTTTTCGGCAGGCCCAATTGATATGCTTGAAATCAATACACATACGAAGTGAATCATCTTTCTTAGGGTCCATGATGACGTTGGTGATCCACTCGGAGTGGTAAATCTTGCGGATGAACTCAGCTGCCAGGAGCCGAGCCACTTCTTCGCCAATAAACTTTCTCTTCTCAACGGCAGACCGTCAAAGATGCTCTTTGACTGATTTTGCTTTTGGGTTGACACGCAAATGATGCTCAGCCAGCCCCCTGGGTACACCGGCATGTCAGAAGGTTCCCATGCAAAGATGTCCTAGTTCTCACGGAGGAACTGGATGAGTGCGGCTTCCTATTTGCTGTCGAGTGTCATCGATATGTGAGTCGGAGCTGCATTAGGTTCTTCTAGGTGGATGTGAACAGGCTTGGTTTCTCTAGCCGGCTAAAATGCAGATTCTGAAGCAGGCTTCTTGGACCGCAGAAAATCACCCGGATCTGCGGTTTTCTGTTACTCTTGCATCTCTACGGCTCCCAACTTTCATCTGCAATCTTGCAACCCTTCTGAAGGCACTCTTCTGCTCTTTGTTTATTTCCTGTAACTGTGATCACGCCTTTGGGATCGGGCATCTTCAACTTGAGATATACGTAACAACGTTGGGCCATGAAACGAGCATACGCAGGCCTGCCCCAGAATGGCGTGATAAGCACTCCAGAAATCTCCTACCTCAAATGTCAACTTTTCCTTGCGGTAATTCTTGGAATCACCAAAAACCACATCAAGAATAATCTGCCCAAGTGACTTTACCTTTTTCCAAGGAATGACATCATGGAACTGCATGTTGCTCTCACTAAGCTTGGACATCGGAATGCCCATCCCCTCTAGGGTCTCAGCGTATAGAATGTTCAGCCCACTTCTACCATCCATAAGGACCATGGTCAGGTGGGTGCCCCCTGTCGGTGTCAAAACCGGCTGATCTTGGGTAGGGGGTCGCGAACTGTGCGTCTAAGGCTAATGGTAACAGGAGGCGGGGGACACAATGTTTACCCAGGTTCGGGCCCTCTCAATGGAGGTAATACCCTACTTCCTGCTTGATTGATCTTAATGATATGAGTATTACAAGAGTTGATCTACCACGAGATCATAGAGGCTAAACCCCAGAAGCTAGCCTATGATTATGATTGTTGCTCTCCTACGGACTAAGCCCACCGGTTTATATAGAAACCGGAGGGGGCTAGGGTTACACAGAGTCGGTTACAGAGAAGGAAATCTACATATCCAAATTGCCAAGCTTGCCTTCCATGCAAAGGCGAGTCCCACCCGGACATGGGACGAAGTCTTCAATCTTGTATCTTCATAGTCCAACAGTCCGGCATAAGTACATAGTCCGGTTGTCTGAGGACCCCTAATCCTGGACTCCCTCAGTAGCCCCTGAACTAGTGTTCAATGATGATGAGTCCG
This sequence comes from Triticum aestivum, assembly GCF_018294505.1. Classification (NCBI taxonomy): domain Eukaryota; kingdom Viridiplantae; phylum Streptophyta; class Magnoliopsida; order Poales; family Poaceae; genus Triticum; species Triticum aestivum. The sequence goes on from NC_057804.1 coordinate 156,060,087, forward strand.
GCGTGTAGATTCTTTTCAGCATTGCAAGGCGGGTTCCTTCTCCAAATAATCCAAGGTAGATTTTGAACACATGAATCGTGTCCGGCTCTGCAAAACAAATTCCATGTACCATCGTAGAGAGCACAATATTCCGTAAATCTAATCTGCTGACAACTTTTCATAGCATGACATCACACTGCGGCCTGGTCATTATACGAACCATTTTTCTCAACCTGCTACTGCATGTCTCGCGAGGCGGTTTTATTGGCATGTCTTGTCGAAGCAGAGATCATGTTCCCATTATCACGGGATTCTCATCAATACGGGCGCGAGTAACCCATCCGTGCCGTTAGTATGACTCCTCGGTCTAGGCAAGTTCCAAACGACCATGCGGAGGACGCTTGATATTCACCCTCTTTACAAAAAGAGGCCAAGACCTGTCCTTTTCTTTCCACGCCCGATCCTTACCTTTCCCTACCTTGAGTTCCAACATCCAAGGTTTGGTCTAAGCGCTCCGGACCTTCAACCATGTCCGGATCCAACCTTCAAGGCCGGTGGATGGCCTCTTCTGTCACAGAGGAGGACATCAAGAAGCTTAGGGAGGATAGGTATCTGACCACTGAAATCCTTCATAGGCTACCTGCTCAAGGGCAGGTTATCCCCACACCCGAACCCAACGGGAGTGTCGTATTCATCTCCCACTTCCTCCGAGGGCTAGGCTTTAGTCTTGATCCCTTCGTTAGAGGGCTCATGTTCTATTACGGGCTAGATTTTCATGATCTAGCTCCAGATTCCTTCCTTCACATCTCGTCGTTTATCGTCGTGTGTGAGGCATTCCTCCACATTACCACACACTTCGGCTTATGGCTCAAGACCTTCAATGTGAAGCCGAAGATGATTGATGGGCGACACGCAGAGTGCGGAGGCACTATAATAAGCAAAGGTGCCGACCCTGTATGGCCAAGGGTTCCTTCCCAGAGGTGTCCGACCTATGGCAACTTGAGTGGTTTTACATCACAGCACCCCGAGGTACAAAGTGGGCAGTTGCCCCAGCCTTCCGCTCTGCCCCTCTGCCACAACTGGCATCATGGGTCAATAAGGGGATAGATTGTTCTGGTCGCAGTTTAGTGCTCCAAAGCATCCGCTGCTGTTGAATGAGCAAATGGCCGAGTGGGCCAAGCTTCATAGGTTGTCCGGGCTTGCCATGAAGGCTGTCGTGGATCATCTGTGGCCGAAGGAGCCGAGCCCGGGTAGTTATTTTGGTTTGGTGCAATGATTTCTTCGTGTTGTGCCGCATATCGGCGCTGTCAAGAGGTCGGCGTGAATAGAGGGTGCGCGAATGGCTCTTGCCCCTGTTAAGACACATTGGGAGAAGATGGAGGCCATTGATATTGCAACCAGGGGTCCGCCCGGGGGTCAGGACTCGCCCGAGCACTATTTTGATGAAGTCCTAGAACGTGCCCATTTAATAGAGGCTCAGTGCTCAAAGAATACCATGTTCCAGTGACATGTATCTTGATTGTAAAAACAATGCTTTTGATAATAAAGGTTGTATTTATACTTTTGCCCATAAAGTATTGTAGTGCCTCCTTTGCGGCCGTTTACATATGTATGTATAGAACCTGAAAGTTTGCAGTCATCGGCTTCAGCCCCCACGCATATAATGCGGGGGTGTTTGGCAAAGCGCGTAATCATACTTGATCCAATGTCTTGATCCCTTGAGGAGGTGATAGCGCGACGAACAAGGCAATCAGACCATATAGCTTTGACACTTTCACTTAGCCATAGGAGTTTGATGGTGGGGCTACTATATAACCCCTGGTATGTCCGCGCTCATCCGAATATGATGCATGTACATATGTGACCGGGAAACCGGTCCTTCATTAATGCGGAGGAATCGCGAAGATTCTGTTGAGTCATCGAGTGGTTGACCAGTCTCTCGCTTTATCATGACAGTCAGTTTTTGGCTTTCTCTACTGAGCTGCTCATCCAGATGTACAAGGGCACAATCATAGTAGTTCTCCTGATGCCACCTGAGCCGATAGAGAGGAACGTAAGGTAGCAAAACACGGGAGCCAGGCAAACCCAACTATTGACCAAGGACATGATCGGAGCTGATGCATATATGGCCAAACTCGCGACGCCGAACACTCCCGAAGGTATTCGGACTTTACAACATATACTGGGCTGAGTACCACCCTCGATAACGATCCCTGAATTTCTGGGTACGTGCATAAATTGGGCGTGATGAAAGAGCAACTTTGGTAAGGGCATAAATCCCAAAAACACATTGGATGCTGCCCTTGTAACGTCCATTTTAGATCAGCGAATAATAAGTTTGCCAATAACGTCGGTATCCCTCTTGGTCGTTTTATGTACCAGGAGGGTGTGAGCCAACAAGAGACAATAAAAAAGGTTTACACAGGGTCTTAATCTAAAAAGAAACCTTGGAACGGGTCCCTGCTGCACGTCTACGCCTTTATCTCTGTTGTGCCGTATCCTGGAAGGGTATAGCACGATAGTCATCTGTAAAAAGAAAGAAAAACTCAGGTGAAATAATCTTTTGTGACCATGCGTAACATTGGTTAAACTTAATGAACCGTGAAAATTCAATTTCTTGAGTATAAATAGGATCCAGACGAACTATGGATTCTTTTCGTGCGGGCAGCCGCTAGCACTACATATGGAGGCATAACCGTTAGTCAAGCTCAGGTTTACCTGGGCTGCTACAAATAGTGGTGCACCGAACACGTCTAGCCATGTCCGTGGTCTCGAGGACCGATTAGTTACTTGGGTTGCAGAGGTCGGTCAGTGGTTCATCTCCTAGAGCCACCCACATATTCGTCCGCACGCAGGGAACGCTCTGTATTTCCGCTAATTGTGATGACGCTGCGTGGACCAGGCATCTTAAGTTTAAGATAAGCGTAATGCGGAATTGCATTGAAACGAGCGAAGGCCGTTCTTCCGAGTAGTGCATGGTAGCCGCTTCAGAATGGAGCAATGTCGTAGATTAGTTCTTCGCTTCGGAATTTGTCGGGAGAACCAAATACAACCTATAATGTTAGAGTGCCCGTGCGGCGGGCCTCTACACCTGGTATTACTCCTTTAAAGGTAGTACTGCTTTGGCTGATTCTTGACGGGTCTATCCCCATCTTGCGGACAGTGTTCTGATATATCAGATTAAGATGACTACTGCCATCCATGAGAACTCGGGTGAGATGGTATCCGTCAGTTATTGGGTCGAGCACCAAGGCAGCCGAACCTCTGTGTCGGATACTAGTCGGATGATCCCTGCGATCAAAGGTGATCGGGTAGGTCAACCATGGGTTGAATTTGGGGGCGACAGGCTCTACAGCGTATACGTCTCGGAGTGCATGTTTGCGCTTCCTCTATGGTATGTGGGTTGTGTATATCATGTTCACTGTTTTGACGTCTGGTGGAAACTTTTTCTGTCCCCCATTGTACGAATGGCGAGGTTTGTCCTCGTCTTCACTTGGCGGCTCCGTCCCCTTGTGTTCGGCGTTTAGCTTGCCGGCCTGCTTGAAGACCCAGCATTCTCTGTTGGTGTGATTTGCAGGTTTCTCGGGGGTGCCATGAATCTGACATGATTTATCTAGAATTTTTTTAGGCTGGACGGTCCATCTCTGTTGCCTTTTTCTGTTGACCGGATCAAGAGCCCCTGAGTCCAGCATTTACCATTGTGTTGTCTAGGCTGTCTTCATTATTTCGACGCTTGTTTTTATTGCATCGTGGCTTTCCATTGCCATCCTTGATTTCGGATGTGCCTGGGTCACTGGTGCCGCTACGGGCCAACCAACTGTCCTCGCCCACGCAAAAACGGGTCATGAGAGTTGTTAGGGCTGCCATTGTCCTTGGCTTTTCCTGGCCGAGGTGTCTGGCAAGCCATTTGTCCTGGATACTGTGTTTAAAAGCTTCTAGGGCTTCAGCATCCGGACAGTCGACGATTTGGTTCTTCTTGGTGAGAAATTTGTTCTAAAGCTTACGGGCTGACTCTCCGGGTTGTTGGATTATGTGACTTAAATCGTCTGCATCCAGAGGTCGGACATAGGTCCCTTGAAAATTAGCCCTGAAAGCATCCTCAAATTCCTCCCAACTTCCAATTGAGTTTTCGGGGAGGCTTTTCAACCAGTACCGAGCTGGTCCTTTCAACTTGAGGGGCAGGTATTTGATGGCGTGGAGATCGTCTCGGCGAGCCATATGGATGCGAAGAATAAAGTCCTCGATCCAGACTGTAGGGTCTATTGTTCCGTCGTATGCCTCGATGTTTACAGGTTTAAACCCCTCTGGAAATTCATGATCCAGCACCTCATCGGTGAAGCACACGGGGTGTGCGGTGCCCCTGTATTTGGCTGTGTCGTGGCATTGGTCCGACGGCTGTAGTGTTCGGTGTTGATTCTGAGCTGGTAGTTGATTAGTTTAGACACTTTGGTGGCTTTGATCTTGCGTAGGAGCACGTTTCCTAGATCCATAGATGGACCTAGCCATTCCAGCTCTTTTGTCTAGGTGCTCACGTAGATCATGTGCTGACTTATGCACGACATCATTAGCCACTCTGTCTCGCCCACGGGGTGGTCGTTCCAGCAGATCTGCCGTATTGTCATTCAACGGGATGGGATCTATAGCCTCGTCGTCGCATTCGGGCAGCAGCTTGCGCTTTGGGTAGCTCTTTGTGTGGAGATTGCCACCGTATTTTTTGTCAGTGTCAAGCACTTTGTTCCATCTGTGGTTGAGCGTATCCTGCGGGGCCTTAAGCCTTTGCCTATGCTTCTTCAGGCTCCACGCGGTAGCGATAAGCCTTTTGTGGAGGTTCTCTTGTTCCAAGTGCTTTTCCGGGATGATGCGTGCATCATCGTCTGGACTTTTCTCCTCTCCAGAGACAGGTTTATATGTTTTGTCTTCGGCATCGCTGTGATCGGACAGCGGCCCCGGACTGTGTTCGCCGTCCCCTGGCTCATCCTGCTCCATCGCTGGGTCTACGGGGTCGTCGTTATCTTTATTGTCTTCCGGGGTTTTATTCTTTCCTATGCCGGAATCGTTGTCTTTGCTATGGCGGGCTTTAGAGCGGCGCCAGTGACGTCGGCGCTTTTTGTCTTCTCAAGGGGATTATCCTCCATTGCATCATCGCCATTGCTTTCTTTGGGTGTGTCCACCATATATATATCGTATGATGAGGTGGCTGTCCAGCGCCCTGGGGTGGTGGTTCCCGTTTTTCTCTAGCATCATCGTCATCCATACCGTCGATGTCTTTGGAGTCAAAATCGAGCATGTCGGTTGAGTCGTCGACAGTGGCTATTAAGTGGGTGGTGGGTGCGTAACGAATTCCTTTGTCATCCGCTTCCCACTCAAGCCGGACATAGTTCGGCCAAGAGTCTCCTGACAGGAAGAGAGATTTTAAGGAGTTTAGCACATCGCCCAAGGGCGAGTGCTGAAAGGCATTCGCGGAGCTAAACTCCATGATCGGTGCCCAGTCAGATCCGATGGGCACGGATGCACGCGGTTCTGAGCCTATGGCCGGAAACGAGTCCGAGGGTCCGATGACACATATTTCATTGGAGGCGAAGTCTGTGTTCGGATCTATCGCCGCTGAGTGTATGGCCTCCGTGGCGGGGTCCATCTACCCGTCCTCGGATGGCACGATCTGCTCCGGATTTAGAGCTGAGGCAGCTGCAGGTGCGATCTCCTGAACACCGTCCGATGACAGATCTTGGTCATGCTCATTGCGACTGTAGGGCGCACCTGTGATGGGCTCGAAGTCGAAGATCGAGTCTCCGTGGATGTCGGCAGTGTAATTCAGGCTTCCGAACCTGACCTGATGGCAAGGGGCATAGCTATCGATCTGCTTCAGATGGCCAAGCGAGTTGGCCCGAAGTGCGAAGCCGCCGAATACTAAGACCTGTCCGGGGAGGAAAACCTCACCCTTGATCGCATCGTTATGGATGATTGAAGGATCCATCAAGCCTTACCGTGACTACACAGTGGAACTCTCAATGAAAGCACCAATGTTGGTGTAAAAACCGGCGGATCTCGGGTAGGGGTGCCGAACTATGCGTCTAAGGCTAATGGTAATAGGAGGCGGGGGACACAATGTTTACCTAGGTTCGGGCCATCTTGATGGAGGTAATACCCTACTTCCTGCTTGATTGATCTTGATGATATGAGTATTACAAGAGTTGATCTACCACGAGATCGTAGAGGCTAAACCCTACAAGCTAGCCTATGATTATGATTTTTGTTCATCTACGGACTAAGCACTCCGGTTTATATAGACACCTGAGGGGGCTAGGGTTACACAGAGTCGGTTACAGAGAAGGAAATCTACATATCCGAATTGCCAAGCTTGCCTTCCACGCAAAGGAGAGTCCCACCCGGACACGGGACGAAGTCTTCAATCTTGTACCTTCATAGTCCAACAGTCCGACATAAGTACATAATCCAACTGTCTGAGGACCCCCTAATCCTAGACTCCCTCACCCCCAACGACTGGGTCGACCACCAGCGCTTGCCGCCCAGGGGTAGCAACATGCGGCGGGTGATTTGACTTGTCGAATGTAATGGGAGTCTTCGACCACTTCAAATAAGTCGGAGTTGCCGGAGCAACCATATTCACTTCTCTGTTAATGACTTTGAGTCGACTTTTGCTTTCCACATCAATAAAAATCATCAAGGTGAATTGACCTGAGGGTAACCCTCCTATTCCTCTTTCTCATCTTCCTTATTAGACTCTTTCTCATTGGACTGATTCTCTCGGAAGCTCCGAATCAGAAGACAGCTCTGCTAAGTGGTATTCTTTGGTTGAATCAGGTTCCCCTCCTCATCTTTCTTTGTGTGTATGTAACACGGCAAATCCAGGATGTCCTGTCCTAACTGATCTTTCACCTTCTTAGGTTCCCACTGTGGTTTTCGTTTCCCTTTGAACTTTCCACCTCCAGCATTTAGGACTGCAGCCTCAGCAGGACCTATAGGTTAAGCTTTACGCTTCTGCTTTCGACTGGAATTCCAAGCTTCGGAGTCCTGGACGACTATTTTCCATACCACTTCGGAGTCGGTCCTCCTCTTCACCATTCGCGTATCGAGTGGCGATCTCCATCATCCTGGTGAGAGTCATATCTCTGGACCAACCGAACTTTAGGGTAAGCTCTCCATACTTGACGCCCTCTTTGAAGGTGCAAACCGCGTGGTGATCTGACACATTTTCCACCGTATGATGAAGGGTGGTCCATCTCTGGATGAAATCTCGCAAAGTCTCATTCGGTTTCTGAACACACTGATGCAATTCAATCAGCCCAACAGGTCGTTTGCAAGTGCCCTCAAATATTTTGATGAACAGTTGGGCCAAATCATCCCAACAGAAAATACTCCCAGGGGCCAACTGTGTCAACCAAGCTCTGGCCGACCCCTCAAGCATCAAAGGGAGGTGCTTCATAGCTACATCATCATTGCCACCACTGATCTGCATAGCCGCTCCATAGTCTTCCAGCTAGGTGTCTGGCTTTGATTCTCCAGTAAAGTTACTCACGCCCCTGCCAACCTAAAGTTGGGAGGGATCTCAGCTGATCGAATGGCCATACTGAAACAGTCAGGCCTAGAAATGAATGCTCTGTTCCCTGTTGGACGATCTCTGCCCTACACTTCTCTGCTTGCTCGGTGTCTATCGACCAAACCTTGCACAAGAAGTGATATCCCATCGAATCCCGGCTCTGTTGGGTCGATCGGGGCTCTCCGCTCGTCACCATGCGGGTACCTATCATCGTAACACTGAGGCGCGTACGATTCGCCCCTAGGAGGGGGTGTAAGCACTCGACGGTGGTCATCACGGGAACCCTGACGATCAGACTGCCTATGGCCCCGCTCCAGGTACTGGTCCTGGCAGGGACAATGATCTTCTGATGCCTGGGAGACCTTGGACTATGTGTCGATTGAATTGTGTCTACAACCACTGACCTGCTATGAATTCTGTTGCCCGACTGGGAAACAGCAGAATTCTATCCCCCCATGGTCTAAAGCAATGCACGGATCTGCTCTAAACCTCTACCAGCTTCTAAACGCGACGGCTGAATGGACTCTACTATGCATGTTGCTACTGCAACATTTTGAATCAGAGTTCAGTATACCTGAGTTTCAGTCGGAAACAACCGTTTGGCCCGTCGACTGGATTCGGGAACCCGCTTATGAGCCTGCTTGTCTAGTGCTTTCTGCAGATTGTCCATGCATGTACGCTCAGCCAAGGTGGCCAAGCGTGCAGCCTCCAAGGCCCCAATCGGGGGTCTCCCCAACGATTGGGGTCTGGAGCGCCTGAATGTTATGTCAATGCAACTCTTCCCTCTGCTCCATGGTGAGGGCCTTGGGGACGTACTCCTCATGCCCTTGTGATGGGCCAGCGCTGCCATCGCCACCACCGTTCCAGAGAAATCCAGGGGCGTTGTGCTGGGAAGTGACCAAGAGAACTTCTGCCACTTGGTCATTGCTCTCGCACTCGAAGAGGGAATCCGAGTGACTAGTCGGCCGATCGAACATACCATAAAGAGATTCGTCGGGCTTGATCGCCGCGACTTGGAGGGTGGTCGACTGGCGAGCCACCGCATGCTTCACCCACCGCTGGAGCTGCGAACGGCCGGACTGCTTGCAACAACAAACTGTGGGGAGCGATGATGTCACCAAGGCCGACCGATACTGGGTCGGCGGTTGTCGAAGAAGAACACCAAAAGCACTCACATAGAAGTGTGTCGCCCCATGGCCGGTGAGGGCCTTGACGTCGAGGGGGCTTCTTGAAGCGAGGCGGAGTCATCGGCAATGAAAACGAGCGCACCAAGATGGATCTCGTGGCCCAACGCCAAACCACCGCCGGAAAGCATGTTGTTGCAGAACGAAATCTGCAACCTCACTGGAAGTTGCTTAGACGCCGGCCCCAAGGTGGGCGCCAACTGTCGTGGGAGTAAGTCTGGCAGTAAGAATAGGGGGTATGTATGAGGAGACAAGGTCCTAGCTACGGTGAGGTTGTACACGCAAGTTTACAAGTTCATGCCCTTCTCGGAGGAAGTAAAATCCCTACGTCTCGGTGCCCTGAGGCTGTGTCGACTGAATATGCGTGAATGTTACAAGGGGTGCGAAACCTTGCGCCAGAGGAGGAGGGTGGCTTATATAGAGTGCGTCAGGACCCTCTCTGACCTCAGTGACACAGGGTTCAATGTGAGTTAAGATGGGGCGTTACTGGTAACGCCTGCCATCAATGACCATTAAGACTACAGGGTGAACGCCTGACCGTTGCCATCCTGGGATGACTTTAGATCTTCTATACACCGAGTGGTTCTTCATACGGTCGAGTGACTATGCTATGGTCGAGTGGAATTGGGGTATCCGAGTGGAACCTTCTGTCGAGTGGATTGCACTTCAGGATGATTCCAGTCGGTACTCTCTGTTGGTCCTTGAGTGCCTTTGAATGTAGGTCAGTGTCCTTTGGTGGGGTGTCTAGGTCAGGCCTAGGAATCTACCCTAGGTACATGTCCTCGTCAGTAGTGATGTGGTTTCTTTGACGCCATGGTGAGACCAAAGATCATTTTTTGCATGCCAGAGTACCTCAATCGAGCCCCCTATAACAGGGAACCAACAAAGTACACTGGGCGTTGCACCACTTTCCTCCTTGCCGGGTCCTTGGGGCTGCATTTGCCTCTGAACACCATCTTCTATCTTGCTGCTTTCATCTCCATGTGTGAAAACTTCTTGGGCCGCCACCCTCACTGGGGCCTCTTCAAGCATATATTCACTTGTCGATCTTAGATTGTGAAGAAAGCTAACCCAGTCGACCAGAAAACGCACGTGATCCAGATGTGCGGGGGGCTAGGGATCCAAACGAGGGGTAGGAGTTGTTTCCTCCTGTGACTTTTCCTGAATAAGTTAGAGGGTGGCAGTCGACCTGGTTTTACTGCAAGGATGTTCCAACTCCTGGTCAGTCAACTAACCTCCCTCCTTTCACTCTAGAGAGACTCCAGTCCCCTCGCTCACTAGTGGTAGCTCCGGAGGAGAAGGAGGAAGTGCAGATGTTGGTTGCGGCCATTGTTGAACTCATGAAGGGAGAAGTGACTAGGATGGATCTGTTGCAGGTGTATCTCGGTCGACGGATCCATCTCCTCCAAGCTCGTGACCAGCCCATGTGAATGTACTCGGGCTCTGACGACATCACTCGTATCCACCCAGAGGAGGTTGACGAGGAGACGGTGTCCCAGTGGCTCCGGAGTGTTACTGGTAACAAGTATAACCCAAGGGGGCCAGGAGGATTCTGCCATTCGACGCCAGTCGTGCTCCTGAAGAGGTCAGACTCGCCTATCTTAGTGTTTTTTCTTTTATCTTAGTCAAGTGGTTGTTCTTGAATCCGACTCATATACATGACTTGCATATTGTTGGTTTTCCCCAAGCTGCACTCGATGCCCAATGGAGAGGAATTTGAGGAGGGAACCGACAGCGACGCTGAACACAGTGACAACTAATATGCCGAAGACAGTTAAAATGAGAGCAAGGACTCGAGCGGCAGCGGCGAGGATGTCGATTCACCGCCTCATTTCGAGCGTTGATCCAAGTAGCAGCAAGACCCCACGGGTGGACAGGGCAAGGCCGCCGTGCTGAGCACCGAAGTTCCCAAGGGCACTCCTAAGCCGACTAAAAAGTCTCCAAAGAAGGCCAAAGTTGCTCCGCCCAAGCCTCGAAAGGCCCTGCCGAGGATCAATGTGGTTGTGCCCGTGACATCAATGTAAGCACTTATTTCATGTATCTTTCTGTGTTCTTCTTTAGACTCATTGGCTTGTTTGACCGAGTGAAATCTGGAATTTTCATTGCTACTTTTGGGTCTGTGACCCACATGCATATTGATGAAGATCGTGGCGATGCGAAAACAGCAGATGTGGCCACCTATTGACCGGGTAAGGCTTTATGACTTATATGTGTTCTGTCAATAGATTTTTGTGGTCAGCTGAAATTTCACCGTCAAGTGTTTTGCAGCACCAGCGAATATCATTCAACTCCCTGATGATGATGATGAGTATGACCCTCTGAAGAATACTGGCAGAGAAGTCAAACTCTAAACAAGAGGGTGCCAGGCTCCCGAACGTCTCGCCCGTTTTTTGAACCAGTGATCCAGCTGGTCAGTGATCCAGCACGGGCATCTATCTCCTTTGCCATTCTTTTGTCGACCGACTAGCCTTCAAGTGTTGACTGCTCAAGCTCCAGAGCCCATTGTGCAAGTCCAAGCTCCTACTCCACCAGTCCAAACGCCTGCCCCGACATCTTCATGTTTGCTGCCTATCCTGTCCCAGAGGATCAAGTAGGAGCTGCGAAGGAGGCCATGATCTAGGCAGTGCTAATGATGGAGCGACTGAAAGTGGTGTATGACGCGAGGAAGACCACATACAACGCTAGCTCTGCTCTTTGAGCCAATGTCCAAGTGAGTAGAATTGTAAGTTAATTTCCAATTGATTTCTTTGTCTTGGCTTTTTCTTTGTTCAGACACGCTCTCTGCAAACTGATGCTTATTATTCATAAGATGTTCATGCATCAAACTTTAATTTTTCAACTTGCGCCTGTTCACCAATGGGTGTTTTATCTCTATAGTGTTTCTCCTTCACTTGAGTGGACCAGGTCTTGTCGAGTGAAAAACTTTTACTCTAGTGGGTGCATGCTAAGTGCACCCACTGGGTGTAGTCCACGAGACCACCGTCGAATGTTTGATTCAGCGGGAGTCTTATCGAAATATATTCTTGTAGCACTTCCACTCGACCTAGATAGGTCTTGTCGAGCGGGAAATGAAACCAGTGGGGGCACGCTAAGTGCACCCACTGGGTGTAGTCCCTGAGACCACGGTCGACTGCGGGCAGTCGGTGGTGGTTTGTGAACCAATGATGTTTCTTTGTTTTTTTACGTCTTCCACTCGAGCTGGTCTGACCATGCTAAGTGGTAAATGAAACCAATGGGGGCATGCTAAGTGCACCCACTGGGTGTAGTCCCTGAGACTGCTGCTGGATATTTGATTCGGCAGCAGTCTTAGAACTCTTTTTGCTGTGTACTTGATTCTTGTATCTTTCCACTCGGAGGTAACTATCGACTGACTTGTCCAACTATTGTTTTGTACAAATCTTGTGAGTGGGGCCCAATATGCCACTATGGAGTAGGAGAAGACCAGTCTTAGGCTCAAGATGGAACAGGCCAAGGAGAGTTCGAAGAAGGCTCAGGAGGAAGTAGCAATCATGGGAGGTAACCACTCGCTGACTGCATGCCTTGTCATTTTCCCTGTCTTTCCTTTGAACCGAGTGTCTTCACTCAAATAGATGTGCGTAGTCAAAATCGTCAACTACAAGCACGTTTGGGGAATGTTATTTCTTTAGATAAAATGAAGCAGGCCCTGGAGCAAAATGATCTTGAACTTGCTGCGGCGCAGAGGTATGCTCATGAGAAGACTGAGCTTGCCGACCGGAAGTTGGCTTCAGTCGGAAAGTTAGAAGATGAGAACGCCAAGCTGAAGAGTGCTGTTGAGGAAGCAAAGAAGGAAACCATGCAACTGAAGGATGAACAAGCGGCCCTGACCAAGAAGAGGGATGAACTAGAAGCTTATCTGAGTGATCTTGCTCAAAAGATGTTCCTAAAGCTTGAAGGTATTTCCCTTCGGTCGACTGAAAAACTTTCGTGCCATGTTGCTGTCGATTCATTAACTTTCCATGTTTGCAGAATTCTATCATAACTTCAAGGAAGAAACTTGGTGGATCGAGACTGGACTGGACCCCATCAACTCCCCTTTCAAAGATAAAACAGACATGAACATGCTGTGACTGGAGGCTCGACTTGCAAACATCTTGGACTACATCGTCGGCCTGAAAACCGCGATGTCTCGGGTCGACAAGGAGCTCTTGCCATAGGTTGTGCAACAAAATGACCTCGAGTCATTGATGACTCGACTCAACAGCATCCCTGACGGAGTGCAGGCATGGAAGAAGGCAGTTGCGCGTTGTGGTGCTAATGTCACTTTATCCCTCGTCCGCGTTCACTGTTGGGATGTCAAGGAAGAGAAGTCGACGGATCTGCAAGTAGCTAACACCAAGAAGCTTCAATTCCAGTCCTTCATGGTGACCTTCATCAACGCAGCCACTCGCATTGCAGATGGCATTTACTTGGATTCATTTGTCGGGCCAGCCAGCCCTCCACCTGACGAGTGAAAAACTTGATGACTCGATTTGCCTCGGAATGCCGAGTGGATTGTGTAACCATTAAAACTCCTTCGAGCATGATGCTCGAGTACTTTCGTTTGCGATGTTGAACTTTGCTAGAACCATCCGAACTTGGTTTCTTTATTCGACTGCAGTTGCTTCATTTCCACTGCTCTTTCGATTTTCTTGGCTTAAGTCAAGTGAGAGGGTTGCTCTACACTTGGAGTCGACATTATACTTGTGATGCAGTTCAGAGCGCATGCAGATGTTGTACTTGTGGCGCGCCTTAGAGTGCGTCAGACGTTGTACTTGTGGCGCAGCTCAGAGCACATCAGACATTGTACTTGTGGAGCAACTCAGAGTACTTGGGGTGTTCTTAACTTAGGCGAGTATAGGGTCACAACAAAGCCCGCGAGTGAGAGGATCACTCTTTACTCGGAGTGTTTTTTAAACTTAGGAGAGTACGGGGTTGCAGCTAAGCCCTTGAGTGAGAGGATCACTCTTCACTCGGAGTTATTTTTAAATTTGGCGAGTATGGGGTCGCAGCTAAGTCCCCGAGTGAGAGGATCGCTCTTCATTCGGAGTGTTTTTTGAAACTTAGGTGAGTGCGGGATCACAACTAAGCCCCCGAGAGAGAGGTTCGCTCTTCACTCGGAGTGTTTTTTAAACATAGGCGAGTGCGGGGTCGCTGCTAAGCCCCCTAGTGAGAGGATCGCTCATCACTCAGAGTGTTCTTTAAATTTAGGCGAGTACGAGGTCGCGGCTAAGCCCCGAGTGAGAGGATCACTCTTCACTCGGAGTGTTTTTTAAACTAAGGCGAGTACGAGGTCGCAGCTAAGCCCCCAAGTGAGAGGATCGCTCTTCACTCGGAGTGTTTTTTAAACTTAGGCGAGTACGGGGTCGCTGCTAAGCCCCCGAGTGAGAGGATTGCTGTTCACTCGGAGTGTTTTTTGAAACTTAGGTGAGTGCGGGATCACAGCTAAGCCCACGGGTGAGAGGATCACCCTTCACTCAGAGTGTTTTTTAAACACAGGGGAGTACAGGGTCGCAGCTAAGCCTCCGAGTGAGGGACTACTCTTCACTCGGATTGTTTTTGAAACTTAGGCGAATCAGGTTCGCAGCTAAGCCCCCGAGTGAGAGGATTGCTCTTCACTCAGGGTGTTTTTCAACTTAGGCGAATCAGGTTTCCGGCTATGCCACCCACTGGGGGATTTGAACACAAGTATATGCGAAAACAATCAATTTGCGACTGCGGAAGTCATGTCTTTGATAAACAATCGAAAAAGTACTTCTTATTACATCTCGTCTATCCCAGTGTCCTTAAGTATAAAAATGACGAAGCAGATCTGCATTCCAAGTGTGCGGCTCATCCTTCCTCTTGGCCATGTTGTAAAGGTGATACGCATCATTGTGAAGTACCTTGGTGACGATGAAGGGGCCTTCCCAGGCAGGGACTAGCTTGTGAGGGTGTTGTTGATCCATTAGGAGCACAAGATCTCCCTCCTGGAATGCTCGACCTCTGACATTTCATGCATGGAATCTACGAAGATCTTGCGGATAAATGGTCGATCGGATCAAAGCCATCTCTCTTTCCTCTTCCAGAAGGTCAACAACGTCTTGACGTGCTTGTTTGGCTTCGACTTCTGAGAAGAGTTACACTCGTGGCGCATTGTGGAACAAGTCACTCGGAAGCACTCCTTCAGATCCATACACCGTAAAGAACGAACTCCAACCAGTCGACCGATTGGGGGTCGTCCTTATTCCCCACAGAATAGAGGGTAGCTCCGTCACCCAAGTGCCTACTGCATGCTTGAGGTCGCGCATCAATCGGTGTGTCAGCCCTTGTAAGATCAATCCATTGGCTCTTTCTAATTGTCCATTCGACTGCGGATGCGCTACAGATGCATAGTCAACCGAGTGCCTTGGGAAGCACAGAAAGCTCTGAATTCACCAAAATCAATGTTTGACCCATTATCCGTGATTATGCTATGTGGAGCTCCATATTTCAATATCAACTCTATGATGAAAGTGATGGTTGTGCTTGAATCGAGATTCTTGATGGGTTTAGCCTCAATCCACTTAGTTAACTTGTTGACTGTTACGAGTAGATGGGTGAAGCCGCTTCTGCCAGTCCTCAAGGACCCAATCATGTCGAGTCCCCAAACAACAAATGGCCAGACGAGTGGAATAGTCTTCAAAGCCGATGTAGGTTTGTGAGACATGTTCGAGTAAAACTGGCAACCTTCACACTTCATGACTATCTCCTTAGCCATTTCGTTTGCTCGCGGCCAATAGAATCCCGCTCGGTATGATTTGGGCACGATGGTCCGAGAGGATGCATGGTGACCATAGGTCCCTGAGTGAATCGCATTTAGGATTAGTCGACCCTCTTCTAGAGTGATGCACCGCTGAGCTACGCCAGTCACACTTTCTTTGTAAAGCTGATCACCTATCACTTTGAAGGCTTTGGATCTACGAACGATCTGCCGAGCTTCATCTTTATCCTCTAGGAGCTCTTGCCTAAGAAAATATGCAATGTACGGCACTATCTAGTAGGGGATGATCTCTCAAACCTCCATGATTAGGTCGACAACTGCAGGGACCTCAAGTTTAGTCAGATTAGTTGAACTTATCGGTTGTGGGGGCTCCTTTGTAAATGGATCTTCTTGAACTGACGGGGTGTGAAGATGCTCCAAGAACACATTTCTGGGAATAGGCTTCCGAGTGGAACCTATTTTAGCCAGATCACCAACAGCCTAATTCTTGAGTCGGGGTATGTGATGGAGCTCCAACCCTTCGAACTTCTTTTCTAACTTCCCCACTGCATTGCAGTATCCTGTCATGGCCGGGCTCCAGACATCCCATTCTTTCATCACCTGATTCACTACCAGATCTGAGTCACCATAAACTATTAGGCCACAGATGCCGAGTGAAA
The DNA here is from genome assembly GCF_018294505.1 of Triticum aestivum. NCBI lineage: Eukaryota > Viridiplantae > Streptophyta > Magnoliopsida > Poales > Poaceae > Triticum > Triticum aestivum. Next base: position 156,076,206 of record NC_057804.1, read on the forward strand.
TGGCCATACGCAACCCATATAAAAGTGCTTCGTACTTGGCTTCATTGTTGGAAGAATCAAAGTGAATTTGCAACACATAACTCAGCTTGTCACCTCTCGGGAATACCAGAACTACACCGGTACTAGAACCATTCAACATTTTGAATCCGTCAAATAACATGTTCTAGTGTTCCGAGTGGACTTGAGTCGATTGTTGTTGCTCAATCCACTCGGCCAGGAAATCTGCAATTGCCTGAGACTTAATAGCCTTCTTTGCTTCGAACTTGATATCAAGAGGAATGAGTTCAATAGTGCACTTAGCCACTCGACCAGTTGCGTCTCGATTGTTCAGAATTTTTGACAATGGGGCGTCACTAACAACTGAAACCTATTGATCTGTGAAGTAGTGTGCAACTTTCTTCATTGTCATATAGATTCCATAAGATACCCTTGACTGGACGGAGTCAAAACTTCAGAAATGTAATACACTTGGCGCTTAAATTTATAGGCTTTACCTTCCTCCTCTTGCTCAACTGTGAGCACCGTACCGACGACCTGTCCAGTGGCTGCAATATATAACAACAGATGATCTTTGCTGAATGGAGCAGCAAGCTCCGGCTGGGTGGAAAGCAGTGCTTTGAGCTCTACAAACGCTGCTTCAGCTTTAGGAGTCCACTCGAATGTATAAGACTTTTTCATCAGTCGGTAAAGAGGCAATGCCTTTTCACCTAGGTGAGAAATGAATCAACTGAGGGAAGCCAAGCAACCCGTAAGCTTCTGAACATCATGTCCGCGCAGAGGGCGTTTCATTCAGACGATTGCTCCAATCTTTTCTGGGTTTGCATCGATTCCTCGTTCGGAAACAAGAAAACCGAGCAACTTCCCACTTTGAACTCCGAATATGCACTTGGAGGGATTCAACTTGATGTCATATCTTCTCGGGTTGGCAAAGGTTTCAATGAGGTCAGTCAGCAGGTCGGAACTCTTGCGCGACTTGACAACGATATCATCCTTGTAGGCTTCCACGTTCTGACTGATTTGAGTGAGCAGGCACTTTTGTATCATGCGCATGAATGTGGCTCCAGCATTCTTTAGACCAAAAGGCATGGTAACGTAGCAAAAACACCTGAATGGGGTGATCAAGGCTGTTTTTATTTTGTCGGACCCATACAGATGGATCTGATGGTACCCGAAATACGCATCCAAGAAGGACAAACACTCACACCCTACTGTCGAGTCAACTATCTAATCGATGCAGGGGAGAGGAAAATGATATTTCCGGTAGGCCCGATTGATATGCTTGAAATCAATACACAGACGAAGTGAATCATCTTTCTTAGGGACCATGACGATGTTGGCAAGCCACTTGGAGTGGTTTATCTCGCGGATGAACTCCGCTACCAGGAGCCGAGCCACCTCTTCGCCAATCGTCGTTCTCTTCTCAACGGCGGATCATTGAAGATGCTCTTTGACTGGTTTTTCTTTTGGGTCGACACGCAAACGATGCTCAGCAAGCCCTCTGGGTACACCTGGCATGTCAGAAGGTTTCCATGTGAAGATGTACCAGTTCTCATGGAGGAGCTGGATAAGCGCGGCTTCCTATTTGGTGTCGAGTGTCGTCGATATGTGAGTCAGAGCTGCATTATGGTCTTCTGGGTGGATGTGAACAGGCTTGGTTTCTCTAGCCAACTAAAATGCAGATTCTGAAGCAGGCTTCTTGGACTGCAGCAAATCACTCGGATCTGCGGTTTTCTGGTATTCCTGCATCTCTACGGCTGCCATCTGTTTGTCCGCAATCTTGCAACCCTTCTGAAGGCCTCTTCTGCTCTCTGTTTATTTCCTGTAACTGTGATCACGCCTTTGGGACCGGGCATCTTCAAATTGAGATATACGTAACATGGTCGAGCCATGAAACGAGCATATGTAGGCCTGCCCAGAATGGCGTGATAAGCACTCTGGAAATCTACTACCTCAAATGTCAACTTTTCCTTGCGGTAATTCTTGGATTCACCGAAAACCACATCAAGAGTAATCTTCCTGAGTGAGTTTGCCTTTTTCCCAGGAATGACACCGTGGAACTGCATGTTGCTCTCACTGATCTTGGACATCAGACTGCCCATCCCCTCTAGGGTCTCAGCATATAGAATGTTCAGCCCACTTCGACCATCCATAAGGACCTTGGTCAGTCGGGTGCCCCCAACGACTGGGTCGACCACCAGCGCTTGCCGCAAAGGGGTAGCAACGTGCGGCGGGTGATCTGACTGGTCGAATCTAATGGGAGTCTTCGACCGCTTCAAATACGTCGGAATTACCAGAGCAACCATATTCACTTCTCTGTAATGACTTTGAGTCGACTTTTGCTTTCTACATCAGCAAAAATCATCAGGGTAGCATTGACCTGAGGGCAACCCTCCTCTTCCTTTTTCTCATCTTCCTTATCAGACTCTTTCTCATTGGACTGATTCTCTCGGAAGCTCTGAATCAGAAGATGGCACTGCCGAGTGGTATGCTTTGGTTGAATCAGGTTTCCCTCCTCATCTTTCTTCTTGTGTATGTAACACAGCAAATCCAAGACGTCTTGTCCTAACTGATCTTTCACCTTCTTAGGTTTCCACTGCGGTTTTAGTTTCCCTTTGAACTTTCCACCTCCAGCATTCAGGACCGCGGCCTCAGCAGGACCTTCAGGTTCAGCTATACGTTTCAGCTTCCGACTGGAATTTCCAGATCCTGAGTCCTGGACGACTATTTTCCCTTTGTCGTGGTGGAGTCGGTCCTCCTCTTCACCATTAGCGTACCGAGTGGCGATCTCCGTCATCCTAGTAAGAGTCATATCATCGGACGGACTGTACTTCAGGGTAAGCTCTCTGTACTTGACGCCCCCTTTGAAGGCGCAAACCTCCTGGTGATCTGACACATTTTCCACCGTATGATGAAGGTTGGTCCATCTCTGGATGAAATCTCGTGAAGTCTCATTCGGTTTATAAACACAATGTTGCAATTCAGTTAGCCCAGCAGGTCACTTGCAAGTGCCCTCAAATGTTTTGATGAACACTCGGGCCAAATCATCCCAGCAAAAAATACTCCCGGGGGCCAACTGTGTCAACCATGCTCTGTCTGGCCCCTCAAGCATCAAGGGGAGGTGCTTCAAGCTACATCATCATTGCCACCACCTATCTACACAACCACTAGGTAGCCTTCTAGCCAGGTGTCTGGCTTTGATTCTCTGGTAAACTTACTCATGCCTGCTGCCATCCTGAAGTTGGGAGGGATCTCAACTGATAGAATGGACATACTGAAATATTCGGGCCCTGAAATGAATGCTTTGTTCCCAGTCGGACAATCTCCGCCCTCCCCTTCTCTGTTTTATTGGCCTCTGTCGACCAAACCTTGCACAAGAAGTGATCTCGCATCGAATCCCGACTCTCTTGGGTCGACCGGGGCTCTCCACTCGTCGCCATACGGGTACCTATCATCGTAACGCTGGGGCGCGTACGATCCGCCCATCGGAGGGGGCGTAAGCACTCGACGGTGGTCGTCACGGGAACCCTAACAATCAAAATACCAATGGCCCCGCTCTAGGTATTGGTCCTGGCGGGGACCATGATATTATCGACACCTGGGAGACCTTGGACTATGTGCCAACTAAATTGTGTGTGCAACCACTGACCTGCTATGAATTCTGTTGCGTGAGTGGGAAACGGCAGAATTCTGTTCCCCAGTGGGCTAAAGTAATGCACGGATCTGATCTAAACCTCTACCAGCTTCTAAACGCGATGGCTGAATGGACTCTGCTATGTGTGCTGCTACTACAATAATTTGAATCGGAGATCGGTATACTTGAGTTTCAGTCGGAAACAACCGTCTGGCCCATCGACTAGATTCGGGAACCCGCTGATGAGCCCGCTCTTTGTGTGCCTTCTGTAGATTTTCCAGACGCGTATGCTCAACGAAGGTGGACAAGCATGAATCCTCCAAGGCCCGAGCCTCGGGGGTCTCCCCAACGATGGGGGTCTGGAGCTCCTGAACGTTGCGTTGATGAAACTCTTCCCTCTGCTCCATGGTGAGGGCCTCGGGGGCATACTTCTCATGCCCTTATGATGGGCCAGCGCCACCATCGCTGCCACCATTGCAGCCAAATCTGGGCGGGCTATGCTGGGAAGTGACCACGAGAACTACTACCGTTGGGTCATTGCTATCGCACTCAGAGAGGGAATTTGAGTGACCAGTCGGTAGATCGAACAGATCATAAAGAGATTCGTCGGGCTCGATCGCCGCGACTTGGAGGGTGGTCGACTGGCGAGCCACCGCATGCTTCACCCACCGCTAGAGCCGCGAATGGCCAAACCGCTTGCGGCGGTGAATAGCGGAAAGCGATGATTTCACCAGGGCCGACCGATACTGGGTTGGCGGCTGTAGAAGAAGAACGCTGCAAGAACTCACAGGGAAGTGCGTCGCCCCGCGGACGGGGAGGGCCTCGACGTCGGGAGGGGCTTCTTGAAGCCAGGTGGATTCATCGGCGATCAAAATGAGCGCACCGAGACGGATCTCGTGGCCCAATGCCAAACCACCGCCGGAAACCATGTTGTCGGAGAACGAGATCTACAACCTCACCGGAAGTCGCTCAGATGCTGGCCCGACAGTGGGTGTCAACTGTCGTGGGAGTAAGTTTGACAAAAAGAAAACAGGGTACGTATGAGGAGGCAAGGTCCTAGCTATGGTGAGGTTGTACATGCAAGTTTACAAGTTCAGGCCCTTCTAGGAGGAAGTAAAAGCCCTACGTCTCGGTGCCCAGAGGCTATGTTGACTGGATATGCGTGAATGTTACAAGGGGTGCGAACCCTTGTGCCAGAGGAGGGGGTGGCTTATATAGAGTGTGCTAGGACCCTCTCTGACCTCCGTTACACAGGGTTCAATGTGAGTTAAGATGGGTTGTTACTAGTAACGCCTGCCATAACTGCAGGGTGAACGCCTGAACTTTGCCATCCTGGGATGACTTTAGATCTTCTATACACCGAGTGGTTCTTCATATAGTCGAGTGACTATGCTGTGGTCGAGTGGAACTGCGGTATCTGAGTGGAACCTTCTGTCGAGTGGATTGTACTTTAGGATGATTCTAGTCAGTACTCTCTGTTGGCCCTTGAGTGCCTTTGACTATAGGTCAATGTCCTTGAGTGGGGTGTCTAGGTCAGGCCTAGAACCCTACCCTAGGTACATGTCCTCGTCATTAGCCCTAGAATGGATTGAGGTCCGATTGGAGAAAAGGTTGAAGTTGACTCTGACTCAAATGAATGCTCCGGGGGCATCTTGTTGATGTCTGGAAAATACACGGGAACTTTCAATCTTGCTTGAGTTGGCTCAATCGATTCTGATAGCTTGAAGCTGTCGAATGAATAAATGGAGTAATCCTTAGATCATGTTGCTTATAATGAAAGTTTAAGAAAGAGGGTTCCTACCGATGTTCTAGTTGATAGGATTTCTGAGCTTAATGACGATTTGGCTATCCAGAACGACGGGTTGGGTTTTTCTCTTGAACAAAAGCTCATGAGTTTTTGCCAAAAGAATGTTTATAATGATGAGTTGTTTGTACAATATGAAGGGTCAAAGGAGGAACCAATTCCTCCCGAGCTTGATCTTGGGGATTTTTGTCCCATTAAATTTAGCCTTTTGATTAGTTTTTCTTGACAAAAGGAAAACTTGTTGCTGAACGTAGAGAGTATGAGATGAGTTTTCGAGATTTGCCTTATCATTATTATGGAAATACTTAGATCTACTCGAGTTTTTATGCCTAGCTAAGGGCGCTAAACAATATCGCTTGTTGGGAGGCAACCCAATTGTATTTTTGTTCTTTCCTTTTTTGTTCCTATTTAGTAATAAAAAATTCATCTAGCCTCTGGTTAGATGTGGCTTTATGTTTTAATTACTGTTTGTGCCAAGTTGAACCTTTAGGATAACTTACAGTGATAGTTGTGTTGATCCTACTAAAAATCAGAAACTTTTGCTCCCAAGAAAATAATTTTCCTAATTCATATAAACGTGATTTTGGTCTGATTCTTTTTGATCTGGATTGGTAAACAAATTTATTTCGACATCCTAATTTTGCAGAATTTTTTGAGTTACAAAAGTATTCGGGAGTTACAGATTGCTACAGACTGTTCTGTTTTTGATAGATTCTGTTTTTCTATGTGTTGTTTGCTTATTTTGATGAATATATGGGTAGTATCGGGGGGGTATGAACCATGAAAATTTTGGAATACGGTAGATATTACACCCATATAAAAAAATGAGTTTGCAAAAGTACATTAAAGTGGTGATTTATTTTCTTATACTAACGGAGCTCATGAGATTTTCTGTTGAGTTGTGTTGTGATGTTTTCAAGTTTTGGGTAAGGATTTGATGGACTATGGAATAAGGAGTGGCAAGAGCCTAAGCTTGGGGATGCCCAAGGCACCCCAAGGTAATATTCAAGGACAACCAAAAGACTAATCTTGGGGATGCCTCGGAAGGCATCCCCTCTTTCGTCTTCGTTTATCGGTAACTTTACTTTATGCTATATTTTTATTCATCACATGATATGTGTTTTGCTTGAAGCGTCTTGTATGATTTGAGTCTTTTCTTTTTAGTTTACCACAATCATCCTTGCTATACACACCTTTTGTGAGAGACATGCATGAATCGTGATTTATTAGAATACTCTATGTGCTTCACTTATATCTTTTGAGCTAGGCAATATTGCTCTAGTACTTCACTTATATCTTATTAGAGCACGGCGGTGGCTTTATTTTATAGAAATTTATGAACTCTCATGCTTCACTTATATTATTTTGAGTGTCTTCTCGAACAACATGGTAATTTACATTGGTTATAAAGTTAGTCCTAATATGATAGACATCCAAGAGAGATATAATAAAAACTTTCATGTAAAGTGCATTGAATACTATGAGAAGTTTGAGTCTTTATGATTGTTTTGAGATATGAAGATGGTGATATTAGAGTCATGCTAGTTAGAAGTTGTGAATTTGAGTGATACCTGTATTAAAGTTTGTGATTCACGTAGCATGCACGTATGATGAACCGTTATGTGATGAAGTCGGAGCATGATTTGTTTTTTGAGTGTCTTCCTTCTGAGTGGCTGTCGGGGACGAGCGATGGTATTTTCCTACCAATCTATCCCCCTAGGAGCATGAGCCTAGTACTTTGTTTTGATAAGTATGTGAGTTCTTTATGAATAATGTTGAGTCCATGGATTATACGCACTCTCACCCTTCCACCATTGCTATCCTTTGTCGTGCCATGCAACTCTCGCCGGTATCATACACCCACCATATACCTTCCTCAAAACAACCATCATACCTACCTATTATGGCATTTCCATTGCCATTCCAATATATATTGCCATGCAACTTTCCACTATTCTGTTATTGTGACACGCTTCATTATTGTCATATTGCTTTGCATGATCTTGTAGTTGACATAGTATTTGTGGCAAAGCCATCTTTCATAATTATTTCATACATGTCGCTCTTTATTCATTTCACATCCCGGTACACCGCCGGAGGCATTCACATAGAGTCATATTTTGTTCTTGTTGGCTTTCTGGGAACGGGGGTCCCCAGACTTGCCTGGCTGCGGCCTGCGACGTGGCTCGAGCAGTGGCTCAGTACGGCCCATCTTCATCAACCCAAGTTCAAGCGGGGCCAAGCCTCGTGGGGCGGACGACACAAGGCTTCCTCGGGGGCGGCCTCACCAGGCAGGCTCGCGAGGAGGAGGAGAGATCAAGGCAAAGAGTACCTCGCGAGGTGCTCGTGACGTAAGCCATGACGATCAAGACCAGGCGGGCGCCAGCCTGCGCAGTGTCCTCGTTTCCTGTTTGGTGGAAAGGGGGCAAGCACAAGTGCGGAGTACCGAGGTGGCAGGCAAAGGTTTCCATATCGGTGAAACGAGGCCAAGACCAGCAGAGCGGCAGGACGGCGATCGCCGTGGAGCACAAGACGGCGTCATCACCAGTGCCTTTGGCAGTCGAAGACCAACTTTAGTCAGGATAGCTTGTACTAGTTGTCCCCCTTCAAAATGGCCGTTGTTGGCTCCCTTCCCACTCAATATTTGGGAAGAGGACCAGGGCCTCTATAAATAGAGATAGTCTCCACAGTAGAAGCGGATCCGATCGAATCCTTCCCTAGTAGAACACCGCACCAGCTCAAGAACACTCCTCGCGAGGCTGTTCTTTCTCTATACTATTCATCATCAGCCCCAGACGCAATCCACCACACCACACACTGTATTAGGGTATTACACCACAATGGTGGCCCAAACCAGTATAACGCTCATGTCCCTTGTGTTGTTCATCGTGTTAGTTCAGAATCGCGGCGAGGTTTTGGGGCGTGGATCGATAGGGAGAAGATCTTCGCGCGCACCCCAGAGTACGAACCTTAAGGGTTTTGCCGGAACCCGATATCCGTCATTTGGCGCGCCAGGTAGGGGTGCGCCGGAATCTCCTTTCCGCTGTTCTATGTTCCACCGCTTCGTCGCATGCATGGAGACGCTCGCCGAGCTCGCGCCAAGCGCCAGGCTGCTCTCGTCGCCTGCGTCGCCCAGACAACTCCCGTCGGTGGGCCTCCTTGTCATTCTCCGTCGCTTGCTGCCAACGCCGCCACCGGACCGGCCGGGAACAAGCAGCAAGCATCGTTGTTGCATCCCTCGGTGCGGTGGGAAGCCCACACCGCCACTCCGTCGCTAACTCCAGTCGGTTCGTCGTCTCATGCTCGTCATGCTCCCGCGGACATGCATGCCATGCTGCTCCTGGCACGGGAGCTCCTGCACTACCGCCTAGTCTACGACCTTTACGAGGAGTGGCTCGCTCGCATCACCGAGCTCGTCAGCGCCGCAGGGGGCTCTCCTGCGCCGTCCCTCTCGCTGCCTCGCCCTCCGTCTTGCATGGGCGATGCGGCTCAAGGGGTGCCTCCGCCACCTCCTCCTCAAAAAGGCGCCCTGGCTCCAAGGTGTGCGGCCCCTGTTCGAGACCCACCGTATCCAGCGCCCGCGCGACAAGAAAGGAGCTGCCAACAAATCCCTCGACCTAAAGGAGGCGCTCGCGTGCTCCCTGCTCCAGCACGTCAAGATCGCATCCTTGCGCCAGCGTGTCAAGACCCCGCGCTACCCCTGGCGGCAGCGCGCGGGAATCTCCAAGAGCAGGACCCGCGACTGCAAAGGACTCCGGTGGCCACGGCAGGCTGTCGCGCCTTCACCACCGAGCTACGCAGCGTCGCCTGGCCAGGCAAGTTCAAGACGGATCTGCCTCCTCGCTACGATGGCACTACTGACCCCATGGATTTCCTGCAGCTGTACAAGCTGGGCATCGAGGCGGCCAACGGAGAGGAAATGGTCCTGGCGAACTGGTTTTCCATGGCGCTCAAGGATGGCGCCCGCACCTGGCTCCTGAACCTGCCTCCCGGCTCGATCTCTTCTTGGGACGAGATGCGCCGCCGTTTCATTGCCAACTTCTAGGGCACTCGCGACCGTCCTCCGGTCGTGGGTGACCTGCGCTGCATCAAGCATCAGCCTGGAGAGACCCTGCATAAGTATATCCAGCGCTTCAACAACCCTCACCTCCAGATTCCCAAGGTGATGGAGTGTGACGCCCGGATAATTAAGCTACAGTAATTCCTTGCTAATGATGCCACGTCACTTTGATTATTGTTGCTAATCTCGCGTCAGTTCAAAACCGATTCAAATTCAAATTCAAAACCAAGCAAACAATAAAACTTTTCTAATATTAAAATTAAAATGTTCGGAGTGAACCAAATATTGCATAGGAAATTATGGTGGAGAAACCACATCTTTATAAAATGATTAAATACTATAAGCTGAATAAAACAGTAGCGGAAACTATTATTTAAATACTTTTAAATATTAAATAATTCCGAAACTATTTTAGCTTGGGTAGCAAGTTAATGTGGCAGTGGTATATTTGACATACTAAATTTAGGTGCTATTTTGACATTTTATAAATTGAACTAAGTTAAAGTTTGAAGGAAACAGTAAAGGAAAAATAAATAAAAAGGAATAATCAAAACAAAAACAAAAGGAAAGTAAAAGCCCCCCTCACTGCGCTTCGGCCCACTAGGACGCTAGGTGGCCGGCCCACCCTGCTAGCACCTGGCCTACTTAGGCCTCCTCCTCACACTCGCAAACCCTAACCATACTGCAACCCACTTTCCCCCCCACATCTCCCTCGACACCGCCGCCACCAGATCGCCCTTGCTGCCGTTCGCCGGTTCACCCGGCACCTCGTCGGCACCGCCTCCCTGCCGAACTGCGTCGTCCTCATCCCCCTCCTTGCCGGACGACGAGCGCGCCGCCCCGCCGCTGCACAACCACCTCGACCTCGCCATCGTCCCCATCCTCCTCCTCGAGCCCGCTGCCATTCCCCTACACCGTCCATGAGCACCTCCCTCTCTTCCCATCTGTGTTGCCCGTTTCGGCCACCACGCCGTCCCGCGCCCGCTGCCGCCCCGGGGCCACGCCCACGACCCAGGTCGTGCCCAATGCTCCCTACGAGCGCCGCCCGCGGCGCGCACCGCCGCCCCTGACTGCGTCCACCCCGTGCTGCTGCTGCCTTTGCTCCACTGCCATCCCGCCGTGTCTGATGCCTCCCAGCTCGCCCCACTCGTGTTGGACCCGCCATGGCTGCGCCTGGCTTTTCCCCTGGTCCGCCCCACTCGTGTTGGACCCACCATGGCCGCGCTTGGCTTTTCCCCTGCTCTGCCCCGCCCGCTGCCTTCCTCCGCCGCTCACCTATGCCCCTCCCCCACTGCTCTGCGCCGCCCTGGCCGCGCCCCCTCCGGCCCCAGCCGGTGCCCCGACGGCCTCCGCCCCGGGCAGTGCCCGTCTCGCGCCACCGTGCCCGCAGCCACCGGCCGGGTTCGCCCTCCCCATCGCCTCGGGTCTGCCCGATGGGTGCCTCGCCTGCAATGGTGCCCGCTGCCCAGCACCCGAGCGCCCGAACCCATTAAGGCCCCTGGGGCCTATGACAAATGGGCCCCATGCCCAGAACGTTTTTTTAAAAGAATTATAAAAATAATAATAACAATAATAAAAATATTAATTAATTAATTAATTAAAGAATTAATTAACTTAATTAATCATAATTAGATTAATCTAATCACTAATTAACCTAATTAACTGTTAGTAAATTAATCGGTCAATGACATGCGGGACCCTCATGTCAGTTTGACCCAGTCAATGCTCTGTTGACTGCTGACGTCATGCTGATGTCAACATACACTATTCTAGATAATGTTAGAATCAAATAATTAATTAAATTCTAAAAATGATTAAATCTTTTAAATTAATAAAATAAACCGTAGCTCGGATGAAAATACTTTGTACAAGAAAGTTCTCAGAATGACGAGACGAATCCGGATACGCAGCCCGTTTGTCCGCCACAAATCCCTAGCATAGCAAACACGCAAATTTCCCCCTCCGGTTCATCTGCCCAAAAACGGGAAACACCGAGGATACTTTCCTGGATGTTTCGCCCCTTCACCGGTATCACCTACTACCGCGTTAGGGCACACCGAACACCGCGTATTGTCTTGTTACGTTTTTTGATGCTTTGATTGCTCTATTATTTATTGTGTTCCCTCTCCGTTACTTCTTTCCGATAGACCCCGAGACTGCTGGCGACCCCTAGTTCGACTACGGTGTATGGGACTCGTCCTTCTTGCCAGAGCAACCAGGCAAGCCCCCCCCTTTGATCACCAGATATCGCCTATTCTTCCCTCTACTGCTTGCATTAGAGTAGTGTAGCATGTTACTGTTGGATTAATCCTATTATGTTGCATATCCTGTCATTGTTGTTACATCTATTGATACCTTACCAGCAATCCTAAATGCTTAGTATAGGATGCAAGTTTACCATTAGTGGCCCTACATTCTTGTCAGTCTGCCATGATATACTATCGGGACGTGATCACTCGGGAGGTGATCACGGGTATATATTATACATACATATACTATACAGATGGTGACTAAAGTCGGGTTGGCTCGTTGAGTACCCGCAAGTGATTTCGATGTGGGGGCTGGAAGGATAGGTGGCTCAATCCCGGTAGAGGTGGGCCTGGGTTCCCGATGGCCCCTGACCATTACTTTGAGGCGGAGCGACAGGGCAGGTTGAGACCACCTAGGCGAGAGGTGGGCCTGGCCCTGGTCGGCGTTCGCGGTTGCTTCATAATAACACGCTTAACGAGATCTTGGTATTTGATCTGAGTCTGGCCACTGGCCTATATGCACTAACCAACTACGCAGGAAAGATATGGGCACTCGACGTCGTGGTATCAGCCGAAGCCTCCGTGACGTCAGCGACTGAGGGGCACGCGCCCCATTGGAACGTAAGCCTGCTCTTGTATTAAGGGGGCTAGTTCTGCTTCCAGCCACGTATGCAACGTGCAGGTGTGCAATGGGCGAAGAGCCCAGACCCCTACGCGCGTAGGATTTGGACCGGCGTGCTGACCTCTCTGTTGTGCCTAGGTGGGGCTGCGACGTGTTGATCTTCCGAGGCCGGGCATGACCTAGGAAAGTGTGAGCGGACAAATGGGATCGAGTGTGTTGGGTTATGTGGTCCACCCCTGCAGGGAAGTTTATCTATTCGAATAGCCGTTTCCCTCGGTAAAAGGACGCCCCGGAGTTGTACCTTGACCTTATGATAACTAGAACTGGATACTTAATAAAACACACACCCAGACAAGTTCCAGAGACAACCCGGTGATCGCTTTCCCACAGGGCGACGAGGGGAGGATCGCCGGGTAGGATTATGCTATGCGATGCTACTTGGAAGACTTCAATCTACTCTTTCTATATGCTGCAAGACGGAGGCTGCCAGAAGTGTAGTCTTCGATAGGACTAGCTATCCCCCTCTTATTCTGGCATTCTGCAGTTCAGTCCACCGATATTGCCTCTTTACACATATACCCATGCATATGTAGTGTAGATCCTTGCTTGCGAGTACTTTGGATGAGTACTCACGGTTGCTTTTCTCCTCCTTTTCCCCCTTTACTTTCTTCCTGGTTGTTGCAACCAGATGCTGGAGCCCAGGAGCCAGACGCCACCGTTGACGATGTCTCCTACTACACCGGAGGTGCCTACTACTACGTGCAGGCCGCTAACGACGACCAGGAGTAGTTTAGGAGGATCCCAGGCAGGAGGCTTGTGCCTCTTTGGATTTGTATCCCAGTTTGTGCTAGCCTTCTTATGGCACCTTGTTTAACTTATGTCTGTATTCAGATATTGTTGCTTCCGCTGACTCGCCTATGATCGAGCAATTGTAGTCGAGCCCTCGAGGCCCCTGGCTTGTATTATGATGCTTGTATGATTTTTTGTAGAGTTGTGTTGTGATATCTTCCCGTGAGTCCCTGATCTTGATCGTACACGTTTGCGTGTATGATTAGTGTACGATTGAATCGGGGCGTTACAAGTTGGTATCAGAGCCGACTGCCTGTAGGAATCCCCCTTCCAAACTCGTTGGCCGAAGTTGAGTCTAGTCATTGAAAAAGTTTTTACTAACATGGATGTGCGGCTTACGGGCCCATGTTGCCATTGGGTGGTATTATGATCTTTTACTCCTCGTCTATACTCTAGGACTCTGATCTCTCTTCTATTTGGGTTAAATGGTTTTGCTAACTCTAACTCTAGGTTCTCGTAACTATTTATCCCGGAGAGCCCTCATTTCAGAAGATCACCTGCTTCGTCAGAAGATTCTGAGGATATCCCTCGATATTTTCCCGAGACCCTTGTGCTCATCACCTTTGCAATTCACTGTCACCGATATACCCCTATGGATATCTGCATGCACTTGTCTTTCTCTTGATCATTCCTCATCGATCTTGTTGTTACAAGATGCCTCGAGATATTCTTCGATTGTCCCGAGAATCCTTTGAGTTTACTGCCTTGCAGTTTTATTTCGCATGAAAACTCTTATGGTTTTTTTCCTCACATTTATCAAGGATCCGTTCTTCTCGATTGTTCATGTGTCTCACATATTTCTTCGAAATACTTTTCGATCTTTCAAAAATCCTCTGCAGCCTGTTACTCTTGAAACTCTTGTCTGCTTGCATTATGGTTAATTCCATATGACTAGTAGTCCTCGTTAACATCCCTTGTCATAGTTATTTTGAGCCTATTGATTCAATATGTGCATACGCACGCAGTCATCAGGTTATCCTTTTTAAAATTATATTTCCGACTCAAACGTCATTCCGGATATGAGTTGGTTCTCGGCAATTCAAACCTTTATTGATTGTCCAACTAAGTGTTTTCAACTTATCCATCCTTGATCAGAGCGTCTGCTTATGATCCTTCGTTTTGGAAACCATAATTTATTTCTATTTAAGCATCAGACTAATCAGGTGATTCTTGAATTTGATGTCTCTGCATTCTTTCTTCCTCTGAGTGAGTACCGGTACTCACATCAGCTCCGTTGTGGATCGCCTGATCCATTGTTGGATTGTTATCTGACAGTGTCCTTCATATCCAATCACCTTGTGAGTTCTTCCCCTGATACATAGTGCCTTTTGTAAATTGTATCATCTGCTTGGCCAACCATACTCTACTTTTGAGCTTGGTATTTACTATCGAATCTTGTGGTATATGTTTCCATGATACCCTGATGGATTGAACCTTTGCCGTCCTTAATATGTGTGAACTCAAAAGTTTTCACGAGTAAGACTCTTCTGGTATTTTGCCAGATAAATTTTCAACAGTACAACTTTTTTGAAAGTGAGAAGTGAATGAAAGGTTATGCATTGGATAAGTGGGAGTCGACCTTGAACTTTGTGTTCATGCCCATGGACACGATGCAGATTGTATCATTGAAGATTCTCTTCAATTAAATATCCCCTTGGTATAAGTTCATCTTATATCTGGGATCTAGCCTTTTGCAATCGTGGTTCCGGCCATGTTCTCCTTTAAATACCATTTCTCGTGCAAGTGTCAGCACTTGTCTACTGCAGAGCAATACCCTAGTCCAACCTCTACTTTGATCTGCCATCGAGTATTACCCCATGGTATCTCGAGATTATCACGGAACTGTATAGCTCCTTAGGAGTTCTTCATGAAGTACTACATTCTCACTGGTTCCAGTTTTCCCGGGTTCTGAGTTGTTAAACTCTCAAGGACACCGAGAGTCCGCTCTGCGATTCAACAATTCTTAGCAATCTTCTTTGCTTACGAGTTTGTACTCGATCACGTCATTCCTAGCCTGATTGGCTATATCATTATCGTGCTGATTTTATCTGTGCTACCTGGTTCTTAATCTTGGAGAACAACTTTCGACGATAAGATAAGCTTACATTGATTTTTCCTTGTCATATCATTTCGCCTTGAACAACAAGCTTGATTTCGAGTTTGTGTCGTACCCATGGTTCCAATAACCTTTCGCTTCATCATTCCTTTGACTTGATGTCATCGATGATTGATTACATCTTCAAGAAATCTCACGACAAGTGTGTCGTGATCATCATCAACCTTATGAGCCCTTCCGGGGTATCAATCGAATTCATGATGAGAAATACCATCCTTGCCTCGATGATTTGTGTTATCATCAACCACTTTATTGCCTTCCCTCCAACACAAACTTGTTCGCGTTTTGTGTTATACCTTGAGTTCCTTGCTACCCAACATTTGTTCTTCTTTACCTTAGAATATTACCACCTTTTATGTCAAAAATGTCATGGGAGTTTCACCACCTCGTGAAAATTCTTGATACAAGTGATACTTCTCACCATCACCATTCCTTCTTGGTCCCCGTTTATAACCAGAGTACCGACAAATGGATTGCGAGGTGTAAAATTCAAAACTTCTGTCAACCCTATTGCTTGTAAGTTATTGAATGTTAGTTTCATTCTTTGTGTATTGGTTATTGAATCATAATTCGAACATTGATCGTGCTACCTAGTCCAGATTTCAGGGTGCACCCTTCTATCATTGTTAAATTGTGTATGTTTTTCTCAAGCATACATCATTATACCATTTGATTTGACAAATGTTATCTCTTTGTTCACATGATTGTGGAAATCCATCTTCTTGGAATTCTCAAGGGATTGGCACTGAGTCCATCAGTCACCTCCTCACACTCTCCTTGATTTAATGATGAACTCTTGTTTTGAAACTCGCTACCATAGTTCATTTCCCGAGGATCTTACAATGTCATCTTGTCAATGTGTGTTGCACCTTTTCTTCTCAAACATCTTGAGTCTGAGGTATCCTAACACCAATCAGATCTGAATCTCGGTCAGATATGATGGTTGGAACATTTTTCCAAGAGTTATAACATTGGTCTTTATAAGACCCGGTAAGGTTATGTCATGCCTAGCACACCTGGGCGGAGGACCTATTGTTATAGTATCCTTTTTAGCAAGTTTAGCCATTCTTTCATGGGGAAATTGTAAGACTTATTCTATAAGTTGTTCCTGATGGATCCTTTGTGTTCCCAAAGTCTGATCTTCACCTGATGACCATGTTAATGCTATTTCGAAGCATGTCTATGGTACTTTGATTTTCAACAAGAACATTTGAAGCCAATGCTAAATGTTTCCTGCTCAATTATCCAAACACCGTTGTATGGGTAATGTCATGAAATTTCTCTCCCCTACCTAAAGAGTTTTCTACATTATATCATGTCATGGATATCATGCTCTGCTTGTCCTTGGGAAGGATATACCCTTGAAATATGTGTTTAAACACATTTTCCTTACCATTGTTTTGTTTAACCTTTCTGGTGACCTATATGATCTAAGCAGTAATATTCTTCTGCTTATGTAAACACCTAGGTGTACAATCATGTCGGTAAGACCCTCTTACTATTATTGACGACATTCCGGTAACCACCGATGGATGAGAACTTTGCCTATTGGTCCGCCTCATTCAACGAGCAGGAGAATGATTCTCTTCGTCCCTCGCCCTTGGTACCGATGTTGTTGCCGACATAACTGACCGGCTACCCTCTGACATGCCTTGTGTTCATGATCGTGCAAGATGTCATCGCTCCTTCTACTTTTAACCCACATGATGGGCCCATAACCCACCGTTCCACAGGATCGAAACCTGACTCTCTTATACACCGCCTGTTGCCAAAGTTATCCCTTATGCTTGGCTTCGTATGTAATTAACGAGGTAATTTCCATGTCATATTTCATTCCGGTATCGGATGCAACATTTTTCTTCATTGCTCCGAACCCCTTTCACACTCTGTTTCAGGCAACAAACGATTGCCTGACCGCTCGAAACTTCCCATGATACCTCTTGTAACGCCCCGGATACAACTTTCCAAATTCGTAACTCCAACTCTTGCCTTTTTCCGGAGATGCAATATGATATTTTCTCCGTGGTTGGGTTTGTCTGTTGTTTTGTATTTTGTTCTTGTTATGCATCTCGTCTCATGTCATCATTCGCATTGCATCGGCATCGTTTTCATAAAACTTGCATCCGCTCGTAGTTGCCGCTTCTTCCTTGTCCTGTTGACCCCTCTCAAATCAACCGGACCGCTCTCTTCTCTCTCTTTTCTGAGCCCATCAAAACCCCTTGTGTCCATGGCGTTTTGCCAAACCCCTCGCGCGCGTCCGAGACTGCCCCGAACCCGAACCGCTCAATCATCACCGTTGCATTCAGATCATCCCCAAACATCTATAAAACATCTGGATTTATTTGTTGGACTCCCCTAAGCCATTTATCTTCGACCGTTCGATTACGATCGGAGGATCGAGATAATCCCTAACCTAACCCACTCACTATATATATTTGTCTAACCTGAGACCAAATCCCTAATTTCTAGGGATCCTCCTAGCTGCCGCCGCTGCTCCTCTCCCACCTCGGGATCCCCTCCCGATCCAAAAATCCACCCATTCTCCCTCAATTTCCCCAGCGAGCCAACCACCACCAGCACAACCTCTCCGGCTCGAGGGCCTTCACGCCGTCTTCGTCCAGCACCAGGAGCTTGAGCCCCTTCTCCCGCACCCCCCCCGCTCCACCTCGTGGTCAGATCTCCGCATCGGCCAGCAAGCAGGAAGCCATGGAGCGCCACCTCCGTCGCGTTGCTCCGGCAAGGAGCCGATCGGAGCATCTCGTCACCAACCCTCGCAGGCATTCCCCGGCCCCTTGTCGAAGATGAGTGCCCCGACAGCCCTGCTCCTTTTCCCCTCCTGCTTCTTTTTCTCTCTCTCATGCTGCTCTCTCTCTCTCTCTGTTGTCTTCGCAGCGCCGCCATGGATGCCTCCTCGAGCTCCAGTTTGCCTCGCGGTCGCCGGGAACCAATGCCCCGCGGCCGAATCCGTCAAGCTCTGCCTCCCCGCGCTCTGTTCCGCTTGGTTCCCACTGACCCCGTCGCCAGGACCCCCCTGCCGTCGTCTTCTGCATCGCCTGCTGCTGCTTCTCTTCTTCAGAAACGAGCGCCCGCCGAGCCTGCTCCTCCCGCGTTGACCAGCGTCGCTGCTTCTTGATCTAGTGTGCCTGGGTCTGAGCCCCGCCTTGACCGCGCGCTTCTGGCGAAGCTTCGGTGAGCCAAGCTGCGCCCGTCCCCTGCTTCTTCCTTCTCCTTCTCTCTCACATGTCTTCCCCTCTCTCTAATGTGTTCACAGGGGAAGAATCACCCTCGCCGGCCATCCTGCGACCCGGATCCGTCGCCAGCCGTCTTCGTTGCCCCTGCTTCGCGCCAGCCAAGCCTCGAACCTCGCCGGGATCCCGTGCCGTTCATGTCCCTGGCTGTTTTCCTGCTGTGCTTCGGTCAAGGAGGACGACCCCAACGCCAAGTCACGTGTTCCAGGACGAGCGCTTCCATGCGTGCATTGACCGCGTCCATGCTGCATCGACCGCGCCGCCGCGTGGACCTCCTCCCCCACCTGCTGCCCGATATGGCCTGCCCGGCCTCCTCCCCACCAGTTGGGCTGAAGCCCAAGTGGTGAGCCTCCAACGCCTATGTTCCTATCGGGCCACCAATTTCGGCCCGGTTCATTTTTTTTCCGCGGAACGATTTAGTTTTTATTCCAGAGTTTGCAGTTTACAGAAAAACCCCTAAGCTTCATGCATTAATAACTCATCAGCCGTGCATCGGATTAAAATGTTGTTAACATGTAAAATGCTTAGTTTTTCATCTAGTTTCATAGTATGCTGCTTGCACCCATGTTTAAAATGTTTAAAATGCTGTTTGTTTAAATTTGCTAAAATGCCATGTTAAAATGATTTATGTCAGAACTAAATAACCGTAGCTCGGTTTTAAATAAACTTTATATGTAAATGGGGTGGAAAAATGCCTATTTTAACATGGTCCACTTTATTTCCCTGTTTAACAACCTTAAAATATGTTTTAGGGCAGAATAGTACCAAAACTAAAATATGGACATGAGGATTTTCCGGAATTGTTGTTTGTTACTTCCGGCCTCATTTAAACTTGCCTAGATAGGTAGTTTCGTTATGTTTCACCTCTTGCCATGTTTAACAACATTTAATATTGTTGTGTACCTAAGCGAGATTAAACTAAATATGTCAATGTGGTGTTTTTTCAATATGCAACTCGTTGTATATTGAGCTCCACTTAACTTGTACTATTGTTTGTTGCACTTTGCCATGCCATGCCTCATTAAACCGGACATGCATCATACTTGATTGTGCATCATGCCATGTTTATGCTTGTGCATTTACCATGTTGTTTGTTTCTGTCCGGTGTTGCTTCTTAGTTTCGGCAATGTTGCGATTGTGAGGATTCGTTCGACTACTCCCGTTCATCTTCTTCATGGACTCGTTCTTCTTCCTAGCGGGAGTTCAGGCAAGATGACCGCTACCCTAGATCTCACTACTATCATTGCTATGCTAGTTGCTTCATTCTATCACTTTGCTGCGCTACCTATCATCTGTTTATCAAGCCTCCCAATTTTCCATGTCAGCCTCTAACCTTTTTCACCCTTCCTAGCAAACCATTGCTTGGCTATGTTACCGCTTTTGCTCAACCCCTCTTATAGCGTTGTTAGTTGCAGGTGAAGTTGAAGATTGCTCCATGGTGAACAGGTTTATGTTGGGATATCACAATATCTTGTATTTAATTAATGCATCTATATACTTGCTAAAGGGTGGAAGACTCGGCCTTATGCCTGGTGTTTTGTTCCACTCTTGCCACCCTAGTTTCCGTCATACCGGTGTTATGTTCCCGGATTTTGCGTTCCTTACGCGGTTGGGTGATTTATGGGACCCCCTTAACAGTTCGCTTTGAATAAAACTCCTCCAGCAAGGCCCAACTTTGGTTTTACCGTTTGCCTCACCTAGCCCTTTTTCCCTTGGGTTTCTGAAGCCCGAGGGTCATCTTCAATTTAGCCCCCCGGGCCAATGCTTGTCTAAGTGTTGGTCCAAACCGAGTGATGTCCGGCGCCCCCTGGGCAACCAGGGTCTATGCCAACCCGTCGTCTTTCTCATCCGGTGTGCCCTGAGAACGAGATATGTGCAGCTCCTATCGGGATTTGTCGACACATCCGGGCGGCTTTGCTGGTCTTGTTTTACCATTGTCGAAATGTCTTGTAAACCAGGATTCCGAGTCTGATCGGGTCTTTCTGGGAGAAGGTATATCATTCGTTGATCGCGAGAGCTTATCATGGGCTAAGTTGGGACACCCCTGCAGAGTTTAAACTTTCGAAAGCCGTGCCCGCGGTTATGTGGCAGATGGGAATTTGTTAATGTCCGGTTGTAGATAACTTGACACCAGATATGAATTAAAACGCATCAACCGCGTGTGTAGCCGTGATGGTCTCTTTTCGGCGGAGTCCGGGAAGTGAACACGGTCTTTGGGTTATGTTTGACATAAGTAGGAGTTCAGGATCACTTCTTGATCATTGCTAGCTTCACGACCGTTCCTTTGCTCTCTTCTCGCTCTTATTTGCGTATGTTAGCCACCATACTTGCTTAGTCGCTGCTGCAACCTCACCACTTTACCCCTTCCTTTCCCTTTAAGCTTTGATAGTCTTGATATCCATGGTAATGGGATTGCTGAGTCCTCGTGGCTCACAGATTACTACAACAACAGTTGCAGGTATAGGTTATGCGATGATCATGACGTGAGAGTGATGTTTGCTTGTTTCGGAGTTCTTCTTCTACTTCTTCTTCAATCAGGGGATAGGTTCTAGGTCGGCAGCCTGGGCTAGCAGGGTGGTTGTTATTTGAGTTTCTGTTTGTGTTTCATCCATAGTCGGATGATGCTCTAATGTATTGTGATGATGTATTCGTGTGGCATTGTATGCCTTTTGCATGTATCCCCATCTATTATGTAATGTTGATGGAATGATATCCACCTTGCAAAAGCGTTTCAATATGCGGTTCTATCCTTGGTGGGACCTTCGAGTCTCTTTAGGATAGTATCGAATATTGGGCGTGACAAGTTGGTAATCAGAGCCTCGACCGACCATAGGAGCCCCCTTGATTGTTGGCCGTTGTTGAGTCTAGAAACAAAACTATTTTGAGTCTTAGGGTTATATATATCGTAGAGTAGGATTCTTTTTACTCCTCGGCCCCCTTCGTCGCTCTGGTGTGGTCTCCCGACGTAGATGTTTTGACTTTCCTCTCCTCAAATTTCACTAAAAAAATTTTAGGATCACGCGGGTATCTTGGAATCGTTCCGATGGTTTTGTGATGAGAACATTGTTCTTGGTGCCTCTTGTCTTTTATGTGGCAGTGACCCGGGGAGTTGAGCTCTGAGGTGTTGTCATCACAATTTTATCGTTGCAGTTCTGGAATACCTGAGTTTTGCCGACATCGAAGATCTCTTTTATGCAGTTGTTGGTGAGATAACCTCGGCGCCACCCAGTAATGGGGAGTTCGGGAGTATTGCCATAGCTCGTATAACGGATGCTTTTCGAAGGTTGAGGTACACGATTTCCAGAGTTTTCTTGGTTATGTGTTGACGGATGGATACAGCTGGATGTAGGGATTGTTAGTTTGGGTGAGATATATTGCTTCCGCTGTATCCCCAACACAAAATTTCATAACCAGAAAGTTTCGGGAGTTTTATAGGTGGGAATTCAAGTAGCTCCTAGAATATCTTTCCAACAGATGCATGATATGGGATTGGGTAAATCTCTATCATATGTATTTGTTCCGGCTTATTCTGCAAGCCAATCCTTTGTTTTGTTTTATTTGTGGTATTCGAGTTGCTTCGATGTCAAGTGTTGATCCATACCTTCCCTAAATGGTGTTCTCATATTTCTATGGGAGTGCTAATCCTTCTTGATCATCGAGGTTGTCATGTCAATTCTTTTTCAAGCGGCGTGCTTCTTTTCAAGTGGATCCGATCATTTCAACATCCGCAAGATCAATTCTAAGTTTTCTCACTGGTGTTTGTTTCATCCATCCCAAGTTGTCTTTGTTTTCCCCGCCCTCCCACCCTTTTTCTTCAAGGACTCAGATTTCTTAATCATGTATCCTTTTATTTGTGGGAAGTCTCTTCATTCTCTTCTTTCAATGCTCTTATCCGGTGATTTCCCATGAAGATGCTCAACAGTTTCAAGTTCATCACCCTTCATTCTAGTTTCTTCTCTGGTGGATCCAGTTCAAGCTTTCGATATTCATCATATTCCTTTCCTCATTTTCTAATGCTTTCTCATGCCGATGCACCTATTAATCATTCACCTCTCGCTATTCATTTGTTCTGGAGTACTGAAGATATCTTGCAAGATTCGTGTTTTCCATTCTTAATCCGTTCAAGCTATTTGGAGATTATTATCTCATTCAAGTCATTTAATTCAACCGGTGCAATCCCCCCCTTTCAATCAGTCGTTCAACGATGTTTCCTTTTGAGTGGTCCCTAACCCACAGGTCTTTTCCCAGGATCATACCTGACTCTTCTAATTTTCCCGGAGCCATTCTCAAATTCATTTCCAAGTTTGACTTAAGAATGAATTTTCATCAGTCACATGCCTTCTCCATGGTCGCTTTCAAATTCTTTTCAACTTTGGATCAATCTTTCCTCTTCTAATCCTTCCGGAGTGTCTCAACAATTGGGTGGTGTTTCTCGTCGTCATTCTCGGATTTTGAAGACCGAAGAAGAGTTCCTCTTAAATCCTTACCCGTTCTTCCAAAGATGTGTAGTTCAAGCTTGATGCCATCCTCTCATAATTGTTTTCGATTGTGAGAATTCTTTTCTTACCATACGGAGTATTTCATGAGTTGGTTCCATTTCTTTTCTCCGAAGGCCATCATGTCATAATTCTTCATTCTCAGCGTGTAGCTAGCGTTCTCCAAATCTTACCAGTGAATCGTTCAAATATCCTCTAATCAGTTCATGTTCTCTTCGTTCTCATGTATCTAAATCCCTTCAAGTATCTTCATTCGTTTTCAAATTCTTCCTGGTGAATTGTGCCTTTGCTACTTTCATTTTCAATTCTTACGGTGGTTCGTTCGAGATTCATCTTCCTTTGTTTCCGTATCATTTCATTCGTTCTTTCCAATCCTCCTGGTGATTCGTCGAAGACTTCTTCAAGTTGGCCCTATATCTCTCTTCAATCCTTTCTACGAGAATAAGTAGTATGCCAAATCCATTGCTTGTCATCAATTTAATTTGATGAAGGATAAGCATACAATAAATCTTATTCTTATTTCCTCGAGGTGACTCAATTTTTTTTTCCGGAGATTGTTCATGATGAAGTAATTCTCGGTTCTAGTATTCATCTTTTCTTTCCGGAGTTCCAAGTTCTCTCGGTTATATCATCGCGAAGCTCCATCTAAATCATTGCAAGGCTTCACCTTGTGTTTCCAACTTCTTTTTCTTTTCATCATCCTCTTATTACCGGAGTTCTTCATGGAGGCTCTACATGATGGTTTGTCAAGGGTTCTTTTCATTCTTCATTTGTTCTTCAAGATCTCTCTCAAAGATATGATCCGCCAAGCTATACTCTAAAATAAACATGATGTTCAACACATGTTTTGTTTTCAGGAGCTCAAGTATTCTTCATCTTGCATTCCAAAGTGCAATTCTTTCTACCTTATCTTTTGAGGTGGTGTTATGACACTCTTGACAATTTCCTTCATGTTTCATGATTCATATGTTGTCAAGAATGAGGTATTTTAAATCCATCATTTTCTCTTCGTTCAAGAGATCTTTTCGACCAATCAACTTCTTCGTTGGAGTTATCTTGTGTCAGATTTCACCTAAAGCCTTTCCTTTAGGGTTGTTGCTATTTGTGGTGATTATGCATGACCCAAGATTGCTCTTTATCCTCTTGGTGGAAGAAGTTTTCATCTCTTTGGTGCTCTCAATCAAATCAATGGTTTCCATTAGTGGCCGGTTGTCACCTCATAGTCTTGAGATGTTTTCCATAAACCCACTACAAGCTTATTCGTTTTGTTGTTGATAATCCAACAACTCCATTCGAGCATTTCTTGTAAGTGTGCTCTTTCAAGATCTTGTTTCCCTCTATTCATTCCATTCCATTCTTTAATTTCTTTCGGGGGCATTGTGATGTTGCTCCCTTCACTCATCATCTCAAATTGTGAGGATCATGTTCTTTTCTTGCTTATCCATTTAACCGGAGTGTTGTGTCGATAATTCCTCGTTTAACCCGAGTCTCATCCAAGTGCTTTCACTTTGCCAAGTTAATATCCTATCCCTTCCATTTTTCAACCGGAGTGTTGTCGTCATTGTTCTTTATCGTTCCTTGTACATCTTGTTTCAACCAGAGTGCTTGCATGTACTTCTTGCCCATCGTAACCATTTTTTGTTTGTCTTTCAACCTACAAGGTTCTTGTAATGTTCCTTGTTCCTCTTTTCTAACGGAGTTTTTCAATCTCGTTCGTCTCCATTCTATTCCTTCTTTCAAGTTGTCCAACCTCTCAAGGTTCATGGTTTCACTCGTTTGTCGAAGAAGCAACTTTGTTTTACCTCTTGCCCTTCCGTTTCTCCCCGGTGCCATCCTTAGATCTCGGGACGAGATCCTCTCGTAGTGGTGGAGTGTTGTAACGCCCCGGATACAACTTTCCAAATTCGTAACTCCAACTCTTGCCTTTTTCCGGAGATGCAATATGATATTTTCTCTGTGGTTGGGTTTGTCTGTTGTTTTGCATTTTGTTCTTGTTATGCATCTCGTCTCATGTCATCATTCGCATTGCATCAGCATCGTTTTCATAAAACTTGCATCCGCTCGTAGTTGTCTCTTCTTCCTTGTCCTATTGACCCCTCTCAGATCAACCAGACCGCTCTCTTCTCTCTGTTTTCTGAGCCCATCAAAACCCCTTGTGTCCATGGCGTTTTGCCAAACCCCTCGCGCGCGTCCGAGACTGCCCTGAACCCGAACTGCTCAATCATCACCGTTGCATTCAGTTCATCCCCAAACATCTATAAAACATCTGTATTTATTTGTTGGACTCCCCTAAGCCATTTATCTTTGACCGTTCGATTATGATCGGAGGGTCGAGATAATCCCTAACCTAACCCACCCACTATATATATTTGTCTAACCTGAGACCAAATCCCTAATATCTAGGGATCCTCCTAGCCACCGCCGGCGCTCCTCTCCCACCTCGGGATCCCCTCCCGATCCAAAAATCCACCCATTCTCCCTCGATTCCCCAGCGAGCCAACCACCACCAGCACAACCTCTCCGGCTCGAGGGCCTTTGCGCCGTCTTCGTCCAGCACCAGGAGCTTGAGCCCCATCTCCCGCACCCCCCGCTCCACCTCGTGGTCAGATCTCCGCATCGGCCAGCAAGCAGGAAGCCATGGAGCGCCACCTCCGTCGTGTTGCTCCGGCAAGGAGCCGACCGGAGCATCTCGTCACCAACCCTCGCAGGCATTCCCCGGCCCCTTGCCGAAGATGAGTGCCCCGACAGCCCTGCTCCTTTTCCCCTCCTGCTTCTTTTTCTCTCTCTCACGTTGCTCTCTCTCTCTCTCTATTGTCTTCGCAGCGCCGCCATGGATGCCTCCTCGAGCTCCAGTTTGCCTTGCGGTCGCCGGGAACCGATGCCCCGTGGCCGGATCCGTCAAGCTCTGCCTCCCCGCGCTCCGTTCCGCCTGGTTCCCGCTGACCCCGTCGCCAGGACCCCCCTGCCACCGTCTTCTGCATCGCCTGCTTCTGCTTCTCTTCTTCAGAAACAAGCGCCCGCCGAGCCTGCTCCTCCCACGTTGACCAGCGTCGTTGCTTCTTGATCTAGTGTGCCTGGGTCTGAGCCCCGCCTTGACCGCGCGCTTCTGGCGAAGCTTCGGTGAGCCAAGCCGCACCCGTCCCCTGCTTCTTCCTTCTCCTTCTCTCTCACATGTCTTCCCCTCTCTCTGATGCGTTCACAGGGGAAGAATCACCCTCGCTGGCCATCCTGCGACTCGGATCCGCCGCCAGCCGTCTTTGTTGCCCCTGCTTCGCGCCAGCCAAGCCTCAAACCTCGCCGGGATCCCGTGCCGTTCATGTCCCTGGCCGTTTTCCTGCTCTGCTTCGGTCAAGGAGGACGACCCCATCGCCAAGTCCCTTGTTCCAGGACGAGCACTCGGACGCGTGCATTGACCGTGTCCATGCTGCATCGACCGCGCCGCCGCATGGACCTCCTCCCCCACCTGCTGCCAGATCTGGCATGCCCGGCCTCCTCCCCGCCAGTTGGGCTGAAGCCCAAGTGGTGAGCCTCTAGCGCCCATGTTCCTATCGGCCCACCAATTTCGGCCCGATTCGTTTTTTTTCGCGGAACGATTTAGTTTTTATTCCAGAGTTTGCAATTTACAGAAAAACCCCTAAGCTTCATGCATTAATAACTCATCAACCGTGCATCGGATTAAAATGTTGTTAACATGTAAAATGCTTAGTTTTTCATCTAGTTTCATAATATGTTGCTTGCACCCATGTTAAAAATGTTAAAATGTTGTTTGTTTAAATTTGCTCAAATGCCATGTTAAAATGATTTATTTCATAACTAAATAACCCTAGCTCGGTTTTAAATAAACTTTATATGTAAATGGGGTGGGAAAATGCCTATTTTAGCATGGTCCACTTTATTTCCCTGTTTAACAACCGTAAAATATGTTTTAGGGTAGAACAGTACCAAAACTAAAATATGGACATGAGGATTTTCCGGAATTGTTGTTTGTTACTTCCGGCCTCATTTAAACTTGCCTAGATAGGTAGTTTCATTATGTTTCACCTCTTGCCATGTTTAAAAACATTTAATATTGTTGTGTACCTAAACGAGATTAAACTAAATATGTCAATGTGGTGTTTTGTCAATATGCATCTCGTTGCATATTGAGCTCCACTTAACTTGTAGTATTGTTTGTTGCACTTTGCCATGCCATGCCTCATTAAACCGGACATGCATCATACTTGATTGTGCATCATGCCATGTTTATGCTTGTGCATTTACCATGTTGTTTGTTTCTGTCCGGTGTTGCTTCTTAGTTCCGGCAATGTTGCGATTGTGAGGATTCGTTCGACTACTCCTGTTCATCTTCTTCATGGACTCGTTCTTCTTCCTAGCGGGATTACAGGCAAGATGACCGCTACCCTGGATCTCACTACTATCATTGCTATGCTAGTTGCTTCGTTCTATCGCTTTGTTGTGCTACCTATCATCTGTTTATGAAGCCTCCCAATTTGCCATGTCAGCCTCTAACCTTTTTCACCCTTCCTAGCAAACCATTGCTTGTCTATGTTACCGCTTTTGCTCAGCCCCTCTTATAGCGTTGTTAGTTGCAGGTGAAGTTGAAGATTGCTCCATGGTGAATAGGTTTATGTTGGGATATCACAATATCTCGTATTTAATTAATGCATCTATATACTAGGTAAAGAGTGGAAGACTCGGCCTTATGCCTGGTGTTTTGTTCCACTCTTGCCGCCCTAGTTTCCGTCATACCGGTGTTATGTTCCCGGATTTTGCGTTCCTTACGCGGTTGGGTGATTTATGGGACCCCCATGATAGTTCGCTTTGAATAAAACTCCTCCAGCAAGGCCCAACTTTGGTTTTACCATTTGCCTCACCTAGCCCTTTTTCCCTTGGGTTTCCGGAGCCCGAGGGTCATCTTTATTTTAGCCCCCCGGGGCAATGCTTGTCTAAGTGTTGGTCCAAACCGAGCGATGTCCGGCGCCCCCTGGGCAACCTGGGTCTATGCCAACCCGTCGTCTTGCTCATCCGATGTGCCCTAAGAACGAGATATGTGCAGCTCCTATCGGGATTTGTCGGCACATCCGGGCGGCTTTGTTGATCTTGTTTTACCATTGTCGAAATGTCTTGTAAACCGGGATTCCGAGTCTGATCAGGTCTTCCTGGGAGAAGGTATATCCTTCGTTGATCGCGAGAGCTTATCATGGGCTAAGTTGGGACACCCCTGCAGGGTTTAAACTTTCGAAAGCCGTGCCCGCAGTTATGTGGCAGATGGGAATTTGTTAATGTCCGGTTGTAGATAACTTGACACCAGATATGAATTAAAACGCATCAACCGCGTGTGTAGTCGTGATGGTCTCTTTTCGGCGGAGTCCAGGAAGTGAACACTGTCTTTGGGTTATGTTTGACGTAAGTAGGAGTTCAGGATCACTTCTTGATCATTGCTAGCTTCACGACCGTTCCTTTGCTCTCTTCTCGCTCTTATTTGCGTATGTTAGCCACCATACTTGCTTAGTCGCTGCTGCAACCTCACCACTTTATCCCTTCCTTTCCCTTTAAGCTTTGCTAGTCTTGATACCCATGGTAATGGGATTGCTGAGTCCTCGTGGCTCACAGATTACTACAACAACAGTTGCAGGTACAGGTTATGCGATGATCATGACGCGAGAGTGATGTTTGCTTGTTTCGGAGTTCTTCTTCTGCTTCTTCTTCGATCAGGGGATAGGTTGCAGGTCGGCAGCCTGGGCTAGCAGGGTGGTTGTCATTTGAGTTTCTATTTGTGTTTCATCCGTAGTCGGATGATGCTCTAATGTATTGTGATTATGTATTCGTGTGGCATTGTATGCCTTTTGCATGTATCCCCATCTATTATCTAATGTTGATGTAATGATATCCACCTTGCAAAAGCGTTTCAATATGCGGTTCTATCCTTGGTGGGACCTTCGAGTCTCTTTAGGATAGTATCGCATATTGGGCATGACACCTCTTTACATTGCTCTCGATATTTTCTTAAGTTTCAATTCGAGAGCTACTTTCTGCCACCTTCCCCAATGTTATCGACCAGATAGTCAACCTTTTAGAGGTATGTTCTCCCGGAATACCCACCCTTTATTCTTTCGTAAGTACGATGGAATTCCCGAAGAAAGAATGCCAACTTCATCATAATGACCTGAAGCAGAGAAATGAAGACATCAACGTAATGGATCGACCTCTTCGAGAAGGGCAACCAAGACCGAGAACATCCGTTAGAATTTCATGACCACAACTTTCCCCCTTACACCACCTCTTAAAATCTCGGGATGAGATTTTTTGTAGTTGAGGAGAATTGTGACGCCCGGATAATTAAGCTACAGTAATTCCCTGCTAATGATGCCAGTCACTTCGATTACTATTGCTAATCTCGCGTCAATTCAAAACCGATTCAAATTCAAATTCAAAACCAAGCAAACAATAAAACTTTTCTAATATTAAAACTAAAATGTTCGGAGTGAACCAAATATTGCGTAGGAAATTATGGTGGAGAAACCACACCTTTATAAAATGTTTAAATACTATAAGCTGAATAAAACAGTAGCGGAAACTATTATTTAAATACATTTAAAAATTGAATAATTATGAAACTATTTTAGCTTGGGTAGCAAGTTAATGTGGCAGTGGTATATTTGACATACTAAATTTAGGTGTTGTTTTGACATTTTATAAATTGAACGAAGTTAAAGTTTGAAGGAAACAGTAAAGGAAAAATAAATAAAAAGGAATAATCAAAAAAAAAACAAAACAAAAACAAAACAAAAACAAAAGGAAAGTAAAAGCCCCCCTCACTGAGATTCGGCCCACCAGGCCGCTAGCCGGCCGGCCCACCCCACTAGCACCTGGCCTACTTAGGCCTCCCCCTCACACCCGCAAACCCTAACCGTACCGCACCTCACTTCCCCCCCCCCCACGTCTCCCTCCTCTTCCCCCGATCCCTCTGGATCGGGGCATCCGGCCTCAGACACCTCTGCCACCGGATCACCCTTGCTGTCGTTCGCCGGTTCATCCGCCACCTCGTCGGCGCCGCCTCCCCGTCGAACTGCGTCGTCTCATCCCCCTCCTTGCCGAACGACGAGCACGCCGCCCCGCCGCTGCACAACCACCTCGACCTCGCCGTGGTCCCCATCCTCCTCCTCGAGCCCGCTGCCATTCCCCTACACCGTCCGTGAGCACCTCCCTCTCTCCCCATCTGCATTGCCCGTTCCGGCCACCGCGCCGTCCCGCGCCCGTTGCCGCCCCGGGGCCGCGCCCACCACCCAGCTCGTGCCCGATGCACCCCACGAGCGTCGCCTGTGGCGCGCACCTCAGCCCGCGGCGTGCACCGCCGCCCCTGACTGCGTCCACCCTGTGCTGCTGGTGCCTTTGCTCCACTGTCGTCCCGCCGTGTCTGATGCCGCCCAGCTCGCCCCACTCGTGTTCGACCCGCCATGGCCGCGCCTGGCTTTTCCCCTGCTCCGCCCCGCCCGCTGCCTTCCTCCACCGCTCATCTACGCCCCGCCCCCACTGCTCTGCGTCGCCTTGGCCGCGCCCCCTCCAGCCCCAGCCGGTGCCCCGACGGCCTCCGCCCCGGGCAGTGCCCGTCTCGCGCCACCGTGCCTGCAGCCGCCGGCCGGTTTCGCCCGCCCCGTCGCCTCGGGTCTGCCCGATGGGTGCCTCGCCTGCAACGGCGCCCGCTGCCCAGCACCCGAGCGCCCGAACCCGATAAGGCCCCTGGGGCCTATTACAGATGGGCCCCACACCTAGAACGTTTAAAAAAAGAATTAGAAAAAATAATAATAACAATAATAAAAATATTAATTAATCAATTAATTAAAGAGTTAATTAACTTAATTAATCATAATTAGATTAATCTAATCACTAATTAACGTAATTAATTGTTAGTTAATTAATCAGTCAATGACATGCGGACCCACATGTCAGTTTGACCCAGTCAATGCTCTGTTGACTGCTGACATCATGCTGACGTCAACATACACTATTCTGGATAATGTTAGAATTAAATAATTAAATAAATTCAAAAATGATTAAATCTTTTAAAATTAATATAAAATAAACCGTAGCTCGGATGAAAATACTTTGTACATGAAAGTTGCTCAGAACGACGAGACGAATCCGGAAACGCAGCTCGTTTGTCCGCCACACATCCCTAGCATAGCGAACATGCAACTTTCCCCTTCTAGTTCATTTGCCCGAAAACGCGAAACACCGGGGATACTTTCCCGTATGTTTCCCCCCTTAACCGATATCACCTACTACTGCGTTAGGGCACACCGAACACCGCGTATTGTCTTGTTACGCTTTGTGATGCTTTGATTTCACTGTTATTTATTGTGTTCCCTCTCCGTTACTTCTTTCCGGTAGACCCCGAGACTGCCGGCGACCCCCAGTTCGACTACGGTGTAGGCGACTCGTCCTTCTTGCCAGAGCAACTAGGCAAGCCCCCCCCCTTTGATCACCAGATATCGCCTATTCTTCCCTCTACTGCTTGCATTAGATTAGTGTAGCATGTTACTGTTCGATTAATCCTATTCTGTTGCATAGCCTGCCATTCTTGTTACATCTGTTGATACCTTACCTACAATCCTAAATGCTTATTATAGGATGCTAGTTTACCATTAGTGGCCCTGCATTCTTGTTAGTATGCCATGCTATACTATCGGGCCGTGATCACTCGGGAGGTGATCACAGGTATATATTATACATACATATACTATACAGATGGTGACTAAAGTCGGGTTGGCTCGTTGAGTACCCGCAAGTGATTTCGATGTGGGGGCTGGAAGGACAGGTGGCTCCATCCCGGTAGAGGTGGGCCTGGGTTCCCGACGGCCCCCGACTGCTACTTTGAAGTGGAGCGACAGGGCAGGTTGAGACCACCTAGGCGAGAGGTGGGCCTGGCCCTGGTCGGCGTTCGCGGTTGCTTCATAATAACACGCTTAACGAGATCTTGGTATTTGATCTGAGTCTGGCCACTGGCCCATACGCACTAACCAACTACGCGGGAAAGATATGGGCACTCGACGTCGTGGTATCATCCGAAGCCTTCGTGACGTCAGCGACTGAGCGGCGCGCGCCGGATTGGAATGTAAGCCTGCTCTTGTATTAAGAGGGCTAGTTCTGCTTCTGGCCGGGTACGCAACGTGTAGGTGTCCAATGGGCGATGGGCCCAGACCCCTGCACGCGTAGGATTTAGACCGGCGTGCTGACCTCTCTGTTGTGCCTAGGTGGGGCTGTGACGTGTTGATCTTCTGAGGTCGGGCATGACCCAGGAAATTGTGTGAGGCCAAATGGGATCGAGCGTGTTGGGTTATGTGGTGCACCCCTGCAGGGAAGTTTTTCTATTCGAATAGCCGTGTCCCTCAGTAAAAGGACGTCAAGGGGGACTCCTGAGCATCGCGACTCAGGAGCCTAACTGGTCACGTAGCCCCTCACTCCTTAGTTCCGCAAGGCTAATGGCGGTTGAGGTATGCGCGAGGCCGGGCCCTCCCGACGTAGAACGGCAGATCCACTCCTACACTCCCTCCCTATTTGCGGTTTGCGCGTTAAGGGGGACTCCTGAGCATCGCGACTCAGGAGCCTAACTTGCCACGTAGCCCCTCACTCCTTGGTCCCTGTCGGCATTCTGGGAACGGGGGTCCCCAGACTTGCCTGCCTGCGGCCTGCGGCGTGGCTCAAGTGGTGGCCCAGTACAACCCATCTTCATCAACGCAAACTCAATACCCTCGCGAGGGGCCAAGCCTCACGGGGCGGACGATGCAAGGTTTCCTCAGGATTGGCCTCGCCAGGCAGGTTCGCGAGGAGGCGAAGAGATCAAGGCAAGGGTACCTCGCGAGGTGCTCGTGACGCAAGCCGTGACGATCGAGACCAGGCGGGTGCTGGCCTGCGCAGTGTCCTTGTTTCCTCTTTGGTGCAAAGGGGCAAGCACAGGCGTGGAGTACCGAGGCATCAGGCAAAGGTTACCATTTCAGTGCAACTAGACCAAGACCAGTAGAGCGGCAGGATGGAGGTCACCGTGGATCCCAAGACGGTGTCATCGCCAGTGCCTTTGGCAGCCGAAGACCAACTTTAGTCAGGATAGCTTGTACTAGATGTTCCCCTCCAAAATGGCCGTTGTTGGTGCCCTTCCCGCTCAATATTTGGGAAGAGGGCCAGGGCCTCTATAAATAGGGATAGCCACCACAGTAGAGGGGGGGGTCGAATCCTTTCCTACGAGAATACCACACCAGCTCAAGAACACCTCTCGTGAGGCTGTTCTTCCCCTTGTACTATTCATCATCAGCCCCTAAGGCAATCCACCACACCACACACTGGAGTAGGGTATTACACCACGACGGTGGCCCGAACCAGTATAAATCTTGTGTCCCTTGTGATGTTTGTCGTTTAGCTTAGATTCTCGTGAGGCGTTTGGATGTGGATTGGTAGGGGGAAGATCTTCGCGCGCACCCCAGAGTTCGAACCTCAAGGGTCTGCCAAAACCCCACATCCGACATTTGGCGCGCCAGGTAGGGGTGCCCCGAAGCTCTCCCTTCTGTCGACCCACTCTCCATCAGCATCGTGGTCCGCCCTCATGGCGGGCAACACACTGCCTACTACGGCTGTCGATGCTGGCGCGGGGACCAGGGGGCTCCGAGCCCTGCCCCCCACCTTACGACAAGAGCGGTGGCCGAACAAGTTCTAGCCAAACATGCCGCCGCCCTACGACGGTGCGGCCGGTCCGCCAGCTTTCCTGCTGGCGTATGAGGAGGCCGTCCTCAAGGCTGGGGGCGATGACAGGGTCATGGCTAACTGGCTGCCCATGGCCCTCACTAGCGTCCCACGAATATGGTTACTCCACCTGCGAGCGGCTTCTGTGGCCTCCTGGGAGGAGTTGCCCAGCCTCTTCCTCGCCCATTATGCTGCGCCGGCGCCCCTGGCGTCGCAGCTCTCCTAGGAGGCTCGCAGGCGCCACCTTCAAGCCGCCACGTCAAGCCGTTCGACTGCCAGTTCGGTGCCGTCCTCAAGCGCCGTGAAGCCCTCCTCGGCTGGGTGGCACCCAAGGCCGATTTGACCTTCAGCTTGGACGTTCACCCCTCCAACACCGCCTGTTCGGGTGTGTCCCGATGCTATGCACCCCACCATCTACTAGGTGGCCATCACCAGGACCCTCATCGACGGCGGGGCCGGCCTCAACATGCTCTCGGTGGAGGCCTTCAGCCTCCTCCACGTGCCGCCGGAGCGACTCCAACCCAGCAAGCCCTTCCTAGGCGTCGGAGGTAGCCCCACCGACTCCCTAGGGAAGATCCGCCTCCCAGTGACCTTCAACACCCACGACAACTTCCGCACGGAGCTGATCGACTTCGACATTGCCCCCATCGGCCTCTACAATGCCATCCTCGGCTACCCTTCCTTGGCCCAGTTCATGGCGGCGACTCACCCGGCCTACAACCTCATGAAGATTCCTGGGAGCAGCGGCGTCCTTACCGTGTCTGGAGACACGAAGGATGCTGTGCAGGCCATCAAGCTCGCTTTCAAGACGGCCGCAGTGGTGCAGCCCGCCAGCACCGATACCCTCGAGCCTAAGGGGGCTGCGCTGGCCAAGAAGAAGCAGTTGTTCACCCAAGACAAGGCGGAGACCAAGCAAGTACTAGTCGATGAAGATGGATCCTCTGGCGCCACCTTCACCATAGGCGCCAATCTCAGCCCTGAACAGGAAGAGGCCCTGGTGAAATTTCTACGTGTAAACAAGGAGGTGTTTGCGTGGGAACCTGATCATCTACTGGGGGTTCCAAGAGAGGTGATTGAGCATCATCTGAATGTGTGCCCTAACGTGCATCCCATGAAGCAGAAGGCAAGGCGACAGTGCACCGAGAAGCAGGCCTTCATTGTCAAAGAAACCTGCAAGTTGGAGGCTACAAGTGTTAGTCAGGAAGTTCGCTATCCTGAATGGCTAGCCAACCCTGATGTTGTGCCAAAAAAGGGAGGAAAGGAGCGCATGTGCGTAGACTTCACCAATCTCAACAAGGCCTGCCCTCAGGATCCATTCCCCCTCCCTCGCATCGACCAAATCGTCGATTCCACCGCCGAGTGCAACCTGTTGTGCCTCCTGGATGCCTTCTCGGGCTGTCACCAAATCAAGATGGATGTAGAAGATGTGGAGAAAATGGCCTTCCTAACCCCATGCGGAGTATATTGCTATACCTGCATGCCGTTCGGATTGTGCAACGCGGGTGCAACCTTTTAGCGACTGATGCACATTGCCTTGGGCCGGCAGCTCAGAAGAAACGCCAAGGGCTACGTCGACGACATCATGGTGAAGTCTCGGGAGGCGAAGACCCTGATACAGGACCTGGAAGAAAACTTCGCGAGCCTTCACGAAGTGGACCTGCGGCTCAACCCGGAGAAGTGTGTGTTCGCAGTCCCTTCTGGCAAGCTTTTGGGCTTCCTCATGTCCCACAGAGGTATTGAGGCTAACCCAGAGAAGGTCAAGGCAGTTGAAGACATGAGTCCGCCGAAGACCCTTAGAGAAATGCAGAAGCTCACCGGGCGAGTAAACGTGTTGGGACGCTTCATCTTCAAACTGGGAGAACGAGCCCTGCCCTTCTTCAAGCTGATGAAGAAGAAGGGCCTGTTCGAAAGGACTGAAGAGGCTAACAAAGCATTCCAAGATCTCAAGAAGTACCTGACCAGCCCTCCGGTGATGGTGACTCCACGCCCTCAGGAGCCCTTGGTACTCTAACTTGCAGGCATGCCCTACTCCGCCAGTGCAGCCCTGGTGGCGGTTCGGGAGGAGCGCCGGGTCAAGACTGCGTCGGTCGCGACCCCGACCGCAGCAGCACAAGTCCAAGATGACCTCGCGACGACCACGGCCACAACATATGGGAATCAGCCTCAGCAGGGGGACGCATCCAGGGCGGAAGAGGCCCCACCAATCGACCAGGCGCCACGGGCTCCATCCTCTCAGGAGGCGCCTCGACCTCCGGAAGACGCAGGCCACGTCAGCGCCCCCAACCTCATCGAGCATCCCGTGTACTTCGTTAGCACGATGCTGTGGGATGCAAGGGAACGATACCCCATGCCTCAGAAACTCTTGCTCGCGTTACTAGTGGCCTCACACAAGCTACGACACTACTTTCAAGGTCACCCCATCAAGGTCGTCTTAGCATATCCCTTGGAAAGTGTGCTCAGGAGCCCCAACTCAGCTGGAAGGGTCGCCGAATGGAACATTGTGTTGCAAGCATTTTAGTTGGAATTCAGCACGACTATGGTCGTCAAAGGAGCCGCACTTGAAGATTTCGTGACGGAATGGACAGAGGCGCCAGGGCTCGAAGCGGGCGAGGATCGATCGCTTTCCCCAGGAAGTGAGGCACCGGACGGCCGGGTCATGTACTTCGATGGAGCGTTCTCGCGACATGGCGCAGGGGCTGGCACAATGCTCATATCTCCCACTCAGGACAAGCTCTATTATGTCGTGCAACTTTGTTTCCAGCATGGAGAGAAGGTCTCCAACAACATTGCAGAATACGAGGGCCTGATAGCAGGCTTGAAAGCTGCAGCCGCCTTGGGGGTAAAGCGCCTCATCATCAAGGGCGATTCACAACTCCTAGTCAACTTGTTCAACAAGGTGTACCAGCCGAAGGACGAACACATGGAAGCATATCTTGCGGAGGTCCACAGGATGGAAAAGCAGTTTTGGGGATTAGAGTTGCAGCATGTACCCCGTGGCACCAATCAAGAGGCTGATGACATCGCCAGGAGGGCGTCCAGACGGTTGCCTCAGGAGCCTGGCATCTTCAAGGAACGACTCTTCAAACCCTCAGCAGCACCGTCACTATCAAGTATAGCGCAGCCTCGGGAGGAGCTCCCTCAACCGCCTACCTCGGGAGCTCCGGCCTGTGGCCCGACCTCAGGAGCACGCCTACTCCTGGCGCTATAACCCCAGGAGGGATGTTGGACCGCGGAATTCAAAGATTACCTGATGCAAGGGACTCTGCCAGAGAAGGAGGAGGACGTAGAATGCGTGGCGCGGCAGGCCATGGCCTACTGCATCCAAGACGGAGAGCTCTACTGGAAGCGGCCGAATGATGTTTCCTTGTGTTCCATCTCCAGGGAGAAAGGGAAAGAGTTGCTGGCAGACATTCACGCTGGAGACCCTGGGCACCACTCGTCTTCACGGACCCTCGTTGGCACGGCGTTTCGCAGCGGGTTCCATTGGCCAACAGCACTCAAAGACGCAATTGAGCTGGTGAAGGCTTGTGAAGCCTGTCAATTCCACGCCAAGCAGATTCATCACCCGGCTCAGGGCCTGCGGACCATTCCTCTCTCATGGTCGTTCACTGTTAGGGGGCTGGACATACTGGGCCCATTTCCCCGGGCGCCAGGGGGCTATCGCTACGTCTACGTCGCCATTGACAAGTTCACCAAGTGGGCAGAGGTGGAAGCTGTCCGCACCATCCCAGTTGGTTCAGCGGTCAATTTCATCAAGGGCCTCGTGAGCCGGTTTGGGGTGCCTAATTGCATCATCACCGACAACGGTTAGCAGTTCACTAGCAATCTCTTCAAAACATATTATGCTAACATTGGAATGCAGATATGCTATGCTACGCTTCGGTGGCACACCCTCGGAGCAATGGCCAGGCTGAACATGCCAACACAGAGGTCCTGAAAGGCCTCAAAACCAAGACCTTCAAGAAGAAGATGGAGGCCTGCGGCAGGGGCTGGTATGACGAGCTCCAGTCCGTGCTATGGTCCATCCGCACAACCGCTACCAAGTCGACCGGAGAAACCCCGTTCTTCCTCGTCTACGGAGCTGAGGCGGTCCTCCCTCACGAGGTCAGGTGCCGCTTCGCGCGGGTCCTGGCTTTCGACGAAGCATAGCAGGACGCCATGAGGGGGATGGACCTCGTGCTGGGGGAGGAACACCATCGGGAGGCTGCGCTTCGGGAAGCGAGATACCAACAGGCGTTGCGGCGGTACCACTAACGCAACATCCGCCCCAGGGCCCTCGAGGTAGGTAACCTCGTGCTCAGGCGGGTGCTCTCCAGGGAAGGGCTGCACAAGCTCTCGCCCATGTGGGAGGGCCCATTCAAGGTTGTTCATGTTTCCAGACCTGGTGTCACGCGCTTGGAGACCCAGGAGGGGGTGCCCATCCCGAATGCGTGGAACATCCAGCACCTTTGGAAGTTCTACCCTTGAAGAAAGGCCTAGTGCCTGTAAAGAAGGCCCGATGCCTGTGAAGCCTCTCGTGCCAAGAAAGGCCCGGTGCCTGTGAAGAAGGCCAACGCCTTGGAAGCTCATCGCCCCGAGAAAGGCCCGGTGCCTATGAAGAAGGCCAATGCCTGTGAAGCTCGCCGTTGTGACACTCTCACGTAATAATGAGTTGGGGCTGTACAGGCCCCGGAGTCTCCGATGAGCCGCCCTCGGGCCTCGGGGGCTCCCACCAATGCCCAGTGGCAGCACTTAGCTCCGCGCTGGTGAGAAGAAGAGAAGACTAGATTAGGTGCCGGACGCGGCTTTTCATTTGTTTTCTGTAGTTGGCTTGTTCATCCTTATTTGGAATTTTATTGGAGTTGCTTTTAGCGTTGTTGCCATCCCCGGCCCGTGATTCTCTATCTTTGTTGCTCTCCTGACTCATCTTCTCTTTCGCAAGCCTCGCGAGGGGACTATGTGGGCGCCCTTGCGAGTGCCTTCTGACCCTGTCTCGTGAGGCTTCCCTATTCAAGTTCACCGCGGGAGCAATTCTCCCAGTCCGTGCCCCACGGGCATCGCGACGCGAACGCAGGACCTGAGCCGGTTGTCCTCACAACCAGGTTCGAAAGTTATTCCCCTGGCTAATTTTTGCAGGCCTCGAGAAGCACGACGAGGCCTTAGCCTCGAGAAGCAAAGACTGCGGCAAGTCCCTCCAAGATAAGTTGTTCCTATGCATGAGCACGCAACACCGAAACACAGCACGGGAATAATGAAAATATCATAGTAGTTAACGGCAATAGTCCAGCACGCCCCCACGGGGCCCCACACTTCTCTCTCTTTGTACAGGAAAGGGAGAAAAACAAAATAGATGCGGCTTGCCCATCGACGGCTCATGGTGGGGGCTCGTACCGCCCTCCAGAGCTTAGTCAGACCCCTCCTCACGCTTCACCGAGGTGCGACGACAGGATGACCCACTACCGCCCTCATGGCGAGCACGGCGGCGCGGTGGCTGATCACGGCCGCCGCTGGAGGAGTTGTCGTCAGAAGGGGAGCCGCCGAAGCTTGGCGAGCTATGGACGCCGCCGGCCATGCGCCCACCTTCGTCTCCATCTCGGCCATCGCCGAGGCTAAGCACCCGGTCGCCGTCATCATCTTCAGGGCAGCACCCAACGCGGCGGCCATCTTCTCCGAACACCCTCACGTAGAGGGTGGCGTCGCCGTCAAACTTGAAATGCAGGATGCACCACCGGCCCAGTCCACGCGCACGGGCAAACGTTTGCCAGCCGCGGGCCAAAGCCACGTTCCTGGAGATGGAGATCTCCATTGAGACCCAGGAAGCCTTGCGACAGCAGCCGTCTGCTTGAAGCTAGAGGCCGCCAGGAGCGCCGGCCGGGAGTTCGCCTGCGAAGAAGCGGGGAAGTTGGATCCAGTTACCGGTTGGGTCCGTCGACCACACGACGAACTCCGGCAGCACCTCAGCCGAGTGGAAGCGCGGCCTGGGGGGCCGTGGAGCCGCAACGCGCCTCCCCTCACCCACTAGACGCCCGTCGCCACGCGGGAGATTAACGCCGCAACCACGGGGAGTCGCAGGATGCTTGCGGGGACGACCTCGGCCGCGCTTGGGTGGGGAAGAGTCAGGCCCTTCCTGACGAGCCTTTCCTTTCTCCATGGCTCATAACCTCTTCGGCGGCGCCATAGGACATGGCGAGCAGTTGGAGTGGGGAGAACGTAGAAGCAAGCGGAAGGAGAAAGATGTGCAGCGGGGGCTTGCGCCCTCCCGCATTTATAACCGAGGAGGCCAACCGTCGGCCTTCACGATCACATGTAATCATGACTCATTTCTGCATGCAGGGACTTGTCAAGTCGGGCAGTTGCCGAGGCAGCGTGGGGAAGCGGAGACGCCCACGTCCAATCAACCGCCACGCGGCGCCCAAGGCCGCAGGCTATTGGGGCCCGCGGCGCTCCGCACTTGCCCTTTCGCTTCTCTGCTAAGCCAAGTCCGAGCGCGCCTTGGGCCCGGGGGCTACTGTCGGCGTTTTGGGAACGGGGGTCCCTAGACTTGCCTACCTGCGACCTGCGGCGTGGGTCAATTGGTGGCCCAGTACTGCCCATCTTCATCAACGCAAACTCAAGACCCTCGCGAGGGGCCAAGCCGCGCGGGGCGGACGACGCAAGGCTTCCTCAGGAGCGGCCTCGCCAGGCAGGTTCGCGAGGAGGCGGAGAGATCAAGGAAAGGGTACCTCGCGAGGTGCTCGTGATGCAAGCCGTGACGATCGAGACCAGGCGGGCGCTAGGCGGGCGCTGGCCTGCGCAGTGTCCTTGTTTCCTCTTTGGTGCAAAGGGGGAAAGCACAGGCGCGGAGTACTAAGGCATCAGGCAAAGGTTACCATTTCGGTGCAACGAGACCAAGACCAGCAGAGCGGCAGGATGGAGGTCACCGTGGAGCCCAAGACGGTGTCATCGCCAGTGCCTTTGGCAGCTGAAGACCAACTTTAGTCCGGATAGCTTGAACTAGATGTTCCCCTCCAAAATGGCCGTTGTTGGCGCCATTCCCGCTCAATATTTGGGAAGAGGGCCAGGGCCTCTATAAATAGGGATAGCCACCACAGTAGAGGGGAGATCAAATCCTTTCGTACGAGAACACCACACCAGCTCAAGAACACCTCTCGCGAGGCTGTTCTTCCCCTTGTACTGTTCATCATCATCCCCTGAGGCAATCCACCACACCACACACTGGACTAGGGTATTACACCACGATGGTGGCCCGAACCAGTATAAATCTTGTGTCCCTTGTGTTGTTTATTGTTTACCTTAGATTCTCGCAAGGCATTTGGATGTGGATTGGTAGGGGGAAGATCTTCACGCGCACCCCAGAGTTTGAACCTCAAGGGTCTGCCGGAACCCCACATCCGACAGTCCTGGTGATCCGGCCGGGGCTAACAGGGGCTGAGGTATGCGCTGGGTCGGGCCCTACCGACGTAGAACCCAAAGAAAATAGGAAGGAAACCGCAAAATCTCAAAGCAAATCCAAAAGCAAATATAACAACCAATAAATTGTCTTCACGATACCAAACACAAGTTTAAACGCCTCCATGAGGCACGGTGCATATTGCAGGAGTTGAAACAGGAAAGAAGCCGCGAGAAGATCACCCTTGGGCAACGCCCTCATTCGCCAGGAGTCCCGCCTCCCTGGTGGTGTTGCACCTGTCAGCTCCAGCTCCCAAGGCCGCGGAATCAACAGTACCTGCCTTGGGCGCAGTAGCAAAGGCGCGGAACTTCGCCAGCAGGGCTTCCGCTCGGCCCTTCACGACTTCAGCGGCAGCGACGGAGCGCTCCGCATCCACAGGTTCCAGCAGCTCGACGAGGTTGGCGCCAGGGTCGCGAAGGTAGACGTGGCTGAGGACCCGCGTCAGCGCTGCAGTAGAAAGGATGCGAGCCTCAACCTCGGCCATGGGGCCGACGCCGATCACGACTTCCTCAAGCGCTTCGACCAAGAAGGGAAGAAGCTGGGCAGGGCCATCCTTGGCCCCAGCCAGTGGCTTCTCCAGGCCACCATCATAGAGCGTCTTCAGTGCCTTGCGAGATCTCTCCTGAAGATCCACGAAGGCCATGCGGTCCTCGGCTAGGACCTTCGCCTTGGCGTCCAGCTCGGCACTCTCCGTCTTCAGCTTTTGATCCAGCGTCTTCAGTCGGCTGCGATCAGCGGACGGCTCGGCGTCGCGGTTCTCGATGGCGGCCTCCCGAGCCTTCATCTCCTCCTCCTTTACCTGGCGGTCGTGAGCCTCTTGGGCGAGCTCGTCGCGCAAACCCTGCAGCTCGTCCTCCAGCACCTCGCAACGGTCCTGGGTGACCAAGGCTACTGTTGCTACTGCTATCGCACTTGCTACAAAATCACTGGTATCACTATTACCGTTACTATTGCTACAACTATTATCGAAACCATCATATTACTGTGCTACTAATCACTTTGCTGCAGATAATTAATCTCTCGGTGTGGTTGAATTGACAACTCAGCTACTAATACCTTCAAATATTCTTTGGCTCCCCTTGTGTCGAATCTATAAATTTGGGTTGAATACTCTACCCTCGAAAACTATCGCGATCCCTTATACGTGTGGGTTATGAAGACCTTTTTCTAGCGCTGTTGCCGGGGAGCATAGCAATATTTGTTGAGTCACTTGGGATTATTATCATATTATCACTATGAAGAATCTGAAGGATGGTAAGACTAAGATTTTTCCCTCAAAGACAAGGGAAGGTAAGGAACTGCCATCCAGCTCCGCTTTAGATTCACCTTCTGTTATAAGTAAACTTGCA
This sequence comes from Triticum aestivum, assembly GCF_018294505.1. Classification (NCBI taxonomy): domain Eukaryota; kingdom Viridiplantae; phylum Streptophyta; class Magnoliopsida; order Poales; family Poaceae; genus Triticum; species Triticum aestivum. Next base: position 156,118,793 of record NC_057804.1, read on the forward strand.
ACATCACTACATGCTTTTAATTCTGATATGTCGCAAGTTATTGATGATGCTACTTCTCCTATGAATGCTACTCCTGATGATGCTAATACCTTGCTTGATGATGATGTGCCACTAGGTGAATTTCTTGGTGAACAAATTGCTAGAGTAAGACAACATGATATTGTTGAATCTGATGATGAACTTGAAACTGAAAATCTTGAAACACCTACTAGAACTAGCCCTTCTAGATATGAATTGCCAAAGGTACCAGATGGTTATACTATGAGTGAGGAGGCAACTAGAATATTCTTTCTTGTAAAGATAGAGATGATCTAGAGAAATTATTACGCAAGTATAAGGAAAGATCTCTGAATGCTAAAATGAAATGTGATCCTGAGTTTGGTACTTCACCTATTTTTATTGATTATAAGGATTATGAGTTCTCTATTGACCATGAGTTGATTACTTTGGTTGAATCTGATCCCTTCCATGGTTATGAAACTGACATTGTTGTGGCACATCTTACTAAGTTGAATGATATAGCCCCCCTTTTTGGTCATGATGAGAAGATTCTCTATTACTATATTCTCAAGTTATTTCCATTCTCACTAAAGGGTGATGCTAAAGCTTGGTACAATACTCTTGCTCCTGGTGGTGTGCATGGCCCCCAGGATATGATTTTTTACTTCTCTGAAAAATATTTCCCTGCTCATAAGAAACAAGTTGCCTTGTAGGAAATATTTAACTTTGTGCAAATTTAAGAAGAGATTCTCCCACAAGCTTGGGGTAGGCTTTTCCAATTTTTCAATGCTTTGGCTGATCATCCTCTTAAGAAAAATGAAATACATGATATCTTCTATAATGGACTAACCAATGCTTCTAAGGATTTCCTAGATAGTTGTGCTGGTTGTGTTTTCAGGGAACACACTATTGGGCAAGCTAAACAATTATTGAATAAAATATTGAAAAATAATGATGATTGGACTCCTCCAGAAACACCTATTAAACCCACTCCGAAGAAGAGGGGTATCTTATATCACAGTACTGAGGATATACAAGAGGCAAAGAAATCTATGAAGGAAAATGTTACTAAAGCAGAGGATGTTAAAAATTTACCACCTATCGAAGAAATACATGGGCTTGAAGCACCACCACCACCTAAGGTGGTAGAGGTAAAATCTTTAATGAAATTCAATAATAGTGATGATCCTCATAATAAACATCCTAGTCAACGCCTTTATGAGTGTGATAATTACATTAGAAAGCAAGATCACTTCAATGCAAATGTTATGAAACAATTGAAATACAACTCTGGTATGATTGCTCGCTTAAGTGACTTGTTATTTAGAATCTAAAATGATGTTAGAGGTGTAGGAAAGCATGCCTCTATGGTTCAAACTCAATTAGAACAAGTTCCTAAATCTCAAAGCGAGTTACTTTATGAAATGAATAATAATATAAGTGACTTTGCTGTTAGAGTAGCAACTAGAGGAGGTAAAATAACTCAGGAACAACTTTATCCTGAGGGACACCCAAAGAGTATTGAACAAGACTCTCAAAGAATTAACACTGATGCACCTAGTCATTCTAAAAGAAAAAGAAGAAGAAAAATAATAGGGCTTTGCCTGCCTCTAGTGAACCTGAAATAGAAAAACCTTCCGGTAATGAGAATGAAGTTTCTATCCCTGATGCAAAAACTTGATATGGTAATGAACACTCACCTTCTAATAATGAAAAACATAATGATGATGTTCATGAAGACACTCAACCAAATGATAAAGAACCAGACAATGATGCTTAGATAGAACTAGGTGTTGATCTTGATAACCCACAACCGAATAATAGAAGATATGATAAAAGAGACTTTGTTGCTAGAAAACATGGTAAGGAAAGAGAACCACGGGTTCAGAAACCTATGCCCTTTCCACCTAAGCCAAATAAAAAGAAAGATGATGAAGAATTTGAATGCTTTGCTGAAATGCTGAGGTTTTGCGAACTTACTTGCCTGATATCTTAAAAATGGCTCCTTATGCAAAGTATATGAAAGACATCATCACCAGTAAGAGAAAAATACCGAAAGCTGAAATCTCCACTATGCTTGCTAATTTTACTCTTAAAGATGGAGTACCTAAAGAACTTGGAAATTTGGGAATACCAACTATATCTTGCTCCATGAAAAGAAATTATGTGAAAACTACCTTATGTGATTTTGGAGCTGGTGTTAGTGTTATGCCTTTCTCTTTGTATAAAAGACTTGATTTGAATAAACTCACAACTACTGAAATATGTTTGCAAATGGCTGATAATTCAACCGCCATACCTATTGGTATTTGTGAGGATGTGCCCATTGTTGTTGCTAATGTTACTATTTTGACTGACTTTGTTATACTTGAGATGCCCAAGGACGACAACATGTCGATTATCGTTGGTAGACCCTTCTTGAATTATGCATGGGCTTTTATTGATTGCAATAAAAGTAATGTCGCTTTTCATATCAATGGTTATGAGCATACAGTGCGATTTCAGAAGAAACAATTCCAAGTGAATGTTATTAATGTTATTAAAAATCTCCGACAATCACTATTGGAAGTTTTCAACTACCTCTACCTACTGTTAAAAATAAATATGAAATGCTTACTTTAGGGGGCATTCATATCCCCATTGACGTAACTTAGTGATATCCGAAAGTTCTTCGGTTTCATATTAATCGAAAGTGGTTGTTAATAAGACTTGATCAACCTTATTAATGGATCATTTTTTAGAGGTATGAAGTTGATGAATTTAGTGAGCAACACCTTCTATCCCTACCTTTTGTTTTCTATTTTTCTTAGTTAAACAAAATAAAATGCCATGCTTTGTCTGGTTTCTGAGTTTTTCGTGCAATAAAAAATGACAAAAAAAAGTTCTCAGAATGCCCTGAAAATTTAACATGATTTTTTTTCTGAATATTTCTTAATTTCTAGTGCAAATAATATCAGAGGGAGGTGCACCAGGTGGGCACAACCCACCTGGGCGCGCCAGGACCCCCAAGCACGCCCTGGTGGGTTGTGGTCCCCACGTGGGCCCCCTCACTTACTTCTTCTTCCCACATCATCACATTCACCCAGAAAAAATCACTATCACTCTCTCTCTTTCATGTTCTTGCTCCAAAAACCGGGGATTTCGATCTCCTTGCTTGAAGCTCCATTTCGCAAACTGTTTCAGGGTTTCGTTGCTTTTTATGTAACTCTTCCATGTGTCCAATTAGTTTTCGTTTTCGTGGTTTATATTTGGAATAATTAGCTACTCTTGGTGCTGTTGTAGATGAGCTTGCATGTTGAATTCTTAGAGTTCCAAGTAGTTCGAATGCTTGCTATGGCCTCTACGCATCCCTATGAGTAGTTGTTAACATTCTTATGAAGTTTTGTTAATAAATTTTTGTGACAAAAAATTATCAGAAAATTGTACGCGAACATTATGAACTTGTTTGGAAGGAGTTCTTCTAGGAGGAGATCCTCGGAGGCATCTTCTAGCAGCAACTCCGCTCGCCGGTCTTATGGTGAACCAAGTGAGAGTTCCATTTGAAGTGTCACCACCAAAACATGCTTATGGCTGTGCAACGATTATATGATGAGTGTGGGCGTGAAGGAGGAATTTGAGCAATATGTTGACAATGCCGATCTCGGTCCCTACATTTTAGATAAGTGTGACCAACACCTCATCCTCAGTTAATCATTTATCAAAGGATTTAAATTCCTTCCCCGTGAGTCTAGGGTGTCGTTTAAACTGTATGAAAATCCATTTACCATTTCTCTAGGAAAGTTTGCTCACCTCTGCAAAATCCCATTCTGGGTTCGCTCGATGAGCCACCGAGGTCTGAGTTTGAAATATTTTTGACTAGTCTTTGCTATCGTGAAACTAGGGGAGTGATGCAAGGTAGAATAAAGAGTGTTCATTTTCCTGTAATTCAGTACTTAGCATTATTTAATGGAAAATGTATTGTAGGCAAGCACGATTGTAGTACACTTTGTGCTCCCGATCTAAGCACACACCGCTCTTTTACGGCGATAGAAGCTATAATCTTGGAGCGTTTGTTGCATGTAGGTTACAGCACAACACTGGCAGTGCATATTTTTATGGTGGAATTTATGCCACATGCTTAGCCAGAGGGCTGGGAGTTTCACCTTTACCCTATGATCCTATTTTACCCATGTAGTACCTAGACTCTGATGCTATGAAACATCATAAGATCCTTAGAGGTGATCCTCATAATTTCACTTATAATTTGATGCTTAACAAGGACTCCGTGGTAGACACACATTTGCCGGCACCTACTCTCTTTGATGCTCATAACAGGGGAAGATATTACGTTCCTGAGAGCCAGGCCCGAGCCCATAACGCAAAAGTTGTGGCTGCACGGCAGGCTGAGGCTTCTGCAGCGAGAGCCTCCATGAGCTACCACTCCAACCATTACACACGCTACTGACTGATTACCAAGTTAGGCCAAAAGCCTAAGCTTGGGGGAGTACGTATTCCCACCAACATTACGTTCATGTTCACACCTTTCATTCCAGGTGTCGGTGTCCACACTTTTTCATTGTATCACCCATGCTTAATTTATTTTCTCGCTTTATTCTTGTGTGTTTGAAAAACTTTGAAAAATCCAAAAATATGTTTCTTGCTTCTTTTTGATTTTTCTGCCTAGTTTAAATAGTTATAGTACTAAAAAGAAAACCCAAAAAGGTTTCCTTGTTCTACTTTTACTTGTTGGGAGCTTTCCCGTGTAAATAGTTTTTCTTGTTTTTTCTTTTCTCTTATCATTTGCTTGTTTACAAAAAACAAAAAACTCCAAAAATATTTCAGTGTGTTTCTTTGAATTTCATTTGTTTTTATTGAGTCATACCGAGGAGAAGACCATGATGAAAATGTTGAGTGGCTCTCATTTGCATTATTGATCTTATAAAGAGCCCTTATTACCTTCTGTTCTCCTCTTGAATAAAATGTTTGCAGATTCCAGCTTAGTCCATGACACTCTTACATTATTATTATTTTCACAACATGTTGCTGTTTAAGATATCTTATTATTACTCTCTAGTTGATTATATCATTAATATGAGTTAATATAATTTTTAAGAGTTATTGTTGACATGATTAGTTATAATCTTTGCTGAAAACCTGGGTGTTGTTTAAGCTTATTTATGAAACAAGAGCAAAAGAGTTCGTAAAAGTTTTTCTTTTTCACTTTCAGTTTATCAACTGAATTGCTTGAGGACAAGCAAACATTTAAGCTTGGGGGAGTTGATACGTCTCCATTGTATCTACTTTTCCTATCGCTTTTCCTCTTGTTTTGGACTCTAATTTGCATGAATTGAATAAACTAACCCCAGACTGACGTTGTTTTTGGCAGAACTACCATGGTGTTGTTTTTCTGCGGAAATAAAAGTTCTCGAAATGGAACGAAACTTTGCGAGGATTTTTTATATAAGTAAAGAAAATTTCTGGAGCCAAGAGCCGCCTGAGGGGGGCACCTAGGTGGGCACAACCCACCAAGGCGCGCCTGCCCCCCCAGGCGCGCCCCGGTGGGTTGTCCCCACCTGGTGGCCCCAATGACCCTGAAACCAAGGCTATGAAATCACATTATTCCAGAACAAAATTACAGAGAAAGAATTATCATGTTTCATGAGACGGATCCGCCGCCATCTCCTATTCTTCATGGGGAGGCCAAGATTTAGAGTCCGTTTGGGGCTCCGGAAAGGGGGATCTTCGATCTTAGTCATCACCAACACATCTCCATTGCCAATTCCATGATGCTCCCCACTGAAAACAAGTAATTACTTCGTAGGCTCGCTGGTCATTGAGGAGTTGGATGAGATTCATCATGTAATCAAGTTAGTTTTGTTAGGGGCCAATCCCTAGTATCCCTTATGTTCTAAGATTGATGTTGCTATGACTTTGCCATGCTTAATGCTTGTCACTTTGGGCCCGGGTCCATGATTTCAGATCTGAACCGTTTGTGTTATCACCATTATATCCATTTTCTAGATCCGATCTTGCAAGTTATACTCACCTACTATGCGTTATGATCCGGCAACCCCGAAGTGACAATAGTCAGGACCACTCCCGGTGATGACCGTAATTTGAGGAGTTCATGTATTCACTATGTGCTAATGCTTTGTTCCGGTTTTCTATTAAAAGGAGGCCTTAATATCCCTTAATTTCCAATAGGACCCCGCTTCCACAAGATGGTAGGAAAAAAGATGCCATGCAAGTTCTTTCCATAAGCATGTATGACTATTTATGGAATACATGCCTACATTATATTTATTAACTGGAGCTAGTGTCGTATTGCCCTAGGTCATAACTGTCTCATGATGAATATCATCTATCGAGTCACCGATCCAATGCCTACAAATTTACCTTATATTTTTCTTGCTAAGTTACTACTCTTGGTACTACTATCGCACTTGCTATGAAATCACTTCTATCACTGTTACCGTTACTGTTGCTGCTGCTACTATTATCAAAACTATCATATTATTGTGCTACTAATCACTTTGTTGCAGACAATTAGTCTCTAGGTGTGGTTGAATTGACAACTCAGCTGCTAATACCTTCAAATATTCTCTGGCTCCCATTGTGTGGAATCTATAAATTTGGGTTGAATACTCCAACCTCGAAAACTGTTGTGATCCCCTATAATTGTGGGCTATCACTCACCGCCACGCTGTGCTGTGTGGACTCCACTCTGCGGGAGCGGGACGCCGCCAACGGCTTCATGCCTACCGCCGCCGAGCCAAGCCGGGTCGCTGACGTGCGGGCCCGGGGCGGCGCCATCGGCCGCGCCCTTGGCGCAATCCCTCCCGTCTACGAAACCCCCATGAAGAACATGCACACCGACCAGGCGGCCGCACTTAGCCTGGACCAGCTCCAGGGCGAGGAGCTGAAGGACCACCTGAAGCAGGTGAACGACCTCCTCGACGAGGCTAATGCGCAGCAGGACCACCTCAACAAGCTCAACAAGCCCGCAGGATCCAGTTCGTGCTACATGAACGACCCTGAGGACCAGTAGAAAACAGCGTCTTTGCCACCCGGCAAAGCCTATTCCGACCGCACCCGGACCCGACGCAACTGAGCTCCGACGACTGCCGGCGACTTGGCCGACGAGCCAGCTCCGGAAGTCCGGCAGCAACATGATCCTCCCACGTGACCTAGCCATAGTCCGGCTTCGGTCGACCCAGCCCCCCGTGGCGTGGTCGCTAGCCGGTTGGGCTCGCGCGCCATCGAAAACACCGACGCTCGCCACTGCCTCGACCAGCTTGCTCTCTCCTTGGAGGTGGAGGAGAACAATGTTGTCGGGCCGACCTGTTTCAGCCCTCGCATTCGGGATGAGCCCTTCCATAAAGGGTTCATGCTTCCCCGCGACACCTCCAAGTACAACGGCACCGTCAAGCCGGAGGATTGGCTCATCGACTACACCACCGCCATCGGCATCGCGAGCGGCAATCGCCGCCTCGCCGTGTGCTATGCCCCGCTCATGCTCCAGGGCTCAGCCCGCACGTGGCTGAATAGCCTATCGGCTGGTAGCATCAACGTGTGGGATGGCTTTGAGCAGCCCTTCATGCGCAACTTCACCGCCACCTACAAACAACCCGGTCGCCCCAGCCAGCTCACCATGTGCGTGCAGGGGCCGACGGAGACCGGCCGCGAGTACCTCGCACGCTGGACCAAACTTCGGAATAGCTGCAAGGGTGTCCACAAGGTCCAAGCCATCTAGTACTTCATCAGCGGATGCCGAGATGGCACCCTCCCCAAGCACAAGCTCCTGCGCTCCGAGCCGGCCACCATGGCCGTGTTCATGGTGACAGCGGAGAAGTATGCCAACACCGACTCGGCCATGAAGATCTAGGTGGCGCTGGACAAAGTCGGCAAGGCAAAGCCGGTTCCCCCTCCCAAGCCGGCCGGCGAGGGCAGCCAGCAGCAGAACAACCAGCAGTACAACAAGTGCAAAGCCGACTAGTCGGCCTAGCGCCACGACAATTTCCTCGTCGCGGCCGCCGAACAGGCACGCGCGGCCGAGCCGGCCGCCAAAAGCCGGCAGACCGGCAAGACGGCGTGGCAACCCACCATGAACTTGGAGGAGATGCTCGATGCTCCCTGCAAGCACCACATCGGCGCGAGGTCATCCATGCACATGCTCCCACAGTGCGCCATCACCAAGCGCATCATGAGGGGCAACATCTCGCCTCCTCCAGCTCTGGCTCCCGGAGTGGGGCCACCGCCTCCGCTCGCTCCGCCTACGCCTCCGGCCGATCGCGCGATGCGTGACGACGTCTACCCCACCCATAATGCAACCTACATTGTCTTCACCAGCCTTGGTGATGACAAACATAGCGAGCGCCTGCTCCGGCAGGAAGTGAACACTGTCGTCCCGGCCAAGCCGGAGTACATGCATTGTTCGGATCGCCAAGTCTCCTGGGCCCGGGAGGACCACCCGGCTGTCATGCCAAACTTGGGTGGCAACACCCTCGTCCTCGACCCCACCATCGCCGCGCCTCGGTGCACGTGCAAGTTCTCCTGACTCCTCATCGATGGCGGTGGCAGCATCAACATCCTGTACCATGACACCATGACCAAGCTCGACCTTGAGGCCAAAGACTTGGAGCCGACCCGGACGATCTTCCACGGCATCATGCCCGGCCTCTCCTGCTCACCGATCGGCCGGATCCGGCTCGATGTCCTGTTCGGCACCGTGACTACTTGCGACATGAGCCGCTCTGGTTTGAGGTGGTGGACATGTCCAACACGTACCACGCACTGATGGGCCGGCCCTTGCTCGCCAAGTTCATTGCGGTCCCCCACTACGCCTACCTAAAGATGAAGCTGCCGGGTCCGAAGGGCCTCATCACAAGTCCGTGGAGTGCGCGCAAGCCGGCGCCTGATACGTCCATGTGCATCATGTTTTTCTACTGTTATTTATGTTATTTTATTGTATAACAATGCTTTTTGGAGTAATTCTAATGCCTTTTCTCTGATAATATGCAAGGTATACACAAAGGGGAATTTTTATGGAATATTTAAGAAATATTGGAGCAAATAAGTACCAGAGGGGGGCCACCAAGTGGGCACAACCCACATGGGCGCGCCTTCTCGACCCACCTCCAGTGCCCATCTTCTGGTATATATGTAATTTTGACCTAAAATAATTGAGGCGAGGACTTTCGGGACGAAGCGCCACCGTCTTGAGGTGGAACTTGGGCACGAGCACTTTTGCCCTCCGGCGAAGTGATTCTGCCGGGGGAACTTCCCTCCCGGAGGGGGAAATCATCATCGTCATCATCGCCAACAGCTCTCCCATCTTGGGGAGGGCTATCTTTATCAACATCTTCAACAGCACCAACTCCTCTCAAACCCTATTTCATCTCTTGTGTTCTATCTTTCTACCGGAACTATAGATTGGTGCTTGTGGGTGACTAGTAGTGTTGATTACATCTTGCAGTTGATTATGATATGGTTTATTTGGTGGAAGATTATATGTTTAGATCCATTATGCTATTTAATACCCCTTTGATCTTGAGCATGATTATCATTTGTGAGTAGTTACTTTTGTTCCTGAGGTCACGGGAGAAATCATGTTGCAAGTAATCATGTGAACTTGATACCATTACCTTGCTGCACTTTTGTTACTACTATCGTTACTTGCTCGTTTCAAATTATCTTGGTATCAAACTACTCCGCTACTTACAATTTTAGCACTTGCAGACATTACCTAGCTGAAAACCACTTGTCATTTCCTTCTGCCCCTCGTTAGGTTCGACACTCTTACTTATTCAAAAGGCTACAATTGCCCCCATATACTTGTGGGTCATCAAGGCTTTTTCCTGGTTCCGTTATTGGGGAGTGAATCACTCTTGGTATGTGGAAATTGGTAAGGAAACATTATTACTACATGCTGAAATTTATTGTCCCTTGCTACTATGGAAAACAATCCTTTGAGGGGTTTGTTCGGGGTATCTTCACCTCGACCGGAACCACAATTAGTTGCCCCTCAACCTACTGCACCTACTGAAAATATTGAATATGAAATTCCTTCTGGTATGGTAGAACAACTTCTAGCTAATCCTTATGCTGGAGATGGAACTGAACATCATGATATGCACTTGATATATGCAGATGAAATTTATGGATTGTTTAAGCTTTCAGGTTTACCCGGAGATGAAGCTAAGAAGAAGGCTTTCCCTTTATCTTTGAACAGAAAAGCATTCACATGGCATACACTATGCGATTATATTGGATCTTGGAACTGGAATCAGTTGAAATTGGAATTTCATCAAAAAAAATTATCCTATGCATCTAGTTCTTCATGATCGGAATTATATATATAATTTTTGGCCTTGTGAAGAAGAAAGTATCGCTCTAGCTTGGGGGAGGCATAAGTCAATGTTATATTCACTCCCCAACCATGAGCTCTCAAGAAAAGATATTATTCATAATTTTTATGCTCGGCTTTCTCGTAATGATCAATCCATGCTCGATATTTCTTGTGCTGGTTCTTTTATGAAGAAGACTATTGAATTCCGGTGGGACCTTTTAGAAAGAATTAAATGCAACTCTGAAGATTGGGAACTCAACGATGGTAAAGATTCATGTATTGAATCTATGTTTGATTGTGTTAAATCTTTTAGGAATATCAATGCTTTTGAAAAGATTAGCACTAAATATGGACTTGACTCTGAGATAGTAGCTTCCTTTTTTGAATCTTTTGCTACACATGTTGATCTCCCTAAGGAGAAGTGGTTTAAATATCATCCACCTATTAGAGAAGAAGTTAAAGAACCAGTAAAAGGTAAAGAAGAAACTATCATTTACAACGTTGATCTAGTTGTTCCAACTACTTATATTGAAAAGCCACCTTTCCCTGTTAGGATGAAGGAACATGATAAAGCTTCAACTATGCTTAACAAAAGTTATGTTAGAACACCCAAACCAGCTGAAAAAATTGGAGTTGAACCTAGTGTTGCTATGATTAAAGATCTCTTAGTCAATAATATTGATAGGCATGTTATTTAGTTCTGTGATGAAGATTCTAGAATTGCCAAACCTGATAAAAACGATAAACATAGACCAATTGTTGGCATGCCTATCGTCTCAGTTAAGATAGGAGATCATTGTTATCATGGGTTATGTGACCTAGGTGCTAGTATGAGTGTTATTCCTTTTTTCCTTATATGAGGAAATTAAGAATAAATAGCACGTACTGAAATAGAAGACATAGATGTCACTATTAAACTTGCCAATAGAGATATTATATCACTAATTGGGATTCTTAGAGATGTTTAAGTCTTGTGTGGGAAAATGAAGTACCCTACTGATTTTCTCGTTCTTGGCTCCCACAAGATGACTTTTGTCCCATTATCTTTTGTATACCTTTCTTGAACATCGTCAATGCCAAAATAGATTGTAAGAAATAATCTGTCGGTGTTAGCTTTGGTGATGAATCTCATGAATTTAATTTTTCCAAGTTTAGTAGACAACCTCATAAGAAAGATTTGCCTAGTAAGGATGAAATTATTGGTCTTTCTTCTATTGTTGTACATCCTACTGATCCTTTGGAACAATATTTGCTAGACCACGAAAATGATTTGCATATGCGTGAAAGAAATGAAATAGATAGTATCCTTTTTGAACAACAACCTCCGCTTAAACACAATTTGCCTAATGAAACTCTTGGAGATTCTCCTCCACCTAAAGGTGATCCTCTGTTTGGATTAAAACAATTGGCATACACTTTGAAATATGCTTATCTTCATGAGAAAAAGATATCCTGTTATTATCAGTGCTAACCTTTCAGAACATGAAGAAGAAAGATTATTGAAAGTTCTAAGGAAGCACAGAGCTGCTATTGGATGTACTCTTGATGATATTTAGGGCATTAGTCCCACTCTATGTCAGCACAAGATTATATGGAACCTGATGCTAAACCCGTTGTTGACCACCAACGTCGGTTAAATCCGAAGATGAAAGAAGTGGTTAGAATGGAAATATTGAAACTTCAGGAAGCAGGTATAATCTATCCTATAGCTGATAGTAGATGGGTAAGTCCTATTCATTGTGTCCCTAAGAAGGGAGGTATTACTGTTGTTCCTAATGATAAGAATGAGCTCATTCCACAAAGAATTGTCACTCTATAGGATCATAATTGATTATAGAAAATTAAACAAAACAATTAGAAGAGATCATTACCCTTTGCCGTTTATTGATCAAATGTTAGAAAGATTATCTAAGAACACACATTTTTGCTTTCTTGATGGATATTCTGGTTTTTCACAAACACCTTTTTCACAACATGATCAAGAAAAGACCACTTTTACTTGTCCTTTTGGGACCTATTCTTATAGATGCATGCCCTTTGGTTTATGTAATGCACCTGCTACCTTTCAAAGATGCATGACTCCTATATTCTCTGATTTTTGTGAAAAGATTGTAGAGGTTTTCATGGATCACTTTTTTCCATTTATGGGAAATCTTTTGATGATTGTTTAAGCAATCTTGATCGATTTTTGCGGAGATGTGAACAAACAAATCTTGTCTTCAATTGGGAGAACTGCCACTTTATGGTTAACGAAGGTATTGTTTTGGGTCGTAAAATTTCTGAAAGAGGCAATGAAGTGGAACAGGCCAAGGTTGATGCCATTGAGAAAATGCCATGTCCTAAAGATATCAAAGATATTCATTATTTCCTTGGTCATGCTGGTTTCTATAGGAGGTTTATCAAAGACTTTTCTAAAATTTCTGGGTCTCTTATGAATCTGTTGCAAAAGGATATTCCCTTTGTGTTTGATGATGATTTCTTAGAAGCATTTGAAACACTAAAGAAAGCCTTAATTACTGCACCTATTGTTCAACCACTTGACTGGAACTTTCCTTTTGAGATTATGTGTGATGCTAGTGATTATGTTGTTGGTGTTGTTCTAGGACAAAGATTTGATAAAAACCGAATGTTATTCATTATGCTAGTAAAACTCTAGACAATGCTCAACAAAATTACGCTACTACCGAAAAAGAATTCTTAGCAGTGGTGTTTGCTTGTGATAAATTCAGATCTTACACTATTGATTCTAAAGTAATTGTTCACAACGATCATGCTGCTCTAAAATATCTTATGGAAAAGAAAGATGCTAAACCTAGACTCATTAGATGGGTTCTGCTACTACAAGAATTTGATTTGCATATCACTGATAGGAAAGGAGCAGAGAACCCCGTAGTTGATTACCTGTCTAGGCTTGAAAATATTCTTGATGACCCACAACCTATTAATGATAGTTTTCCTAATGAACAACTAGCTGCAATAAATGTTCCTAATAGTACACCATGGTATGCTAACTGTGCTAATTATATTGTCGCTAAATACATACCACCTAGTTTCACATACCAACAAAAGAAAAATTCTTCTATGATTTAAGACATTACTTTTGGGATGACCCACATCTTTATAAAGGAGTAGATGGTATTATTATACGTTGCGTACCTGAGCATGAACATGAAAAATTCCTACGGAAATATCACTCTGAAGCTTATGGAGGACATCACGCGGGAGACAGAACCGCTCATAAGGTATTGCAATCTGGTTTTTATTGGCCTACTCTCTTCAAGGATGCCTGTAAGTTTGTCTCCTCTTGTGATGAATGCCTAAGAATAGGTAATACCTGTAAGCGTCAAGAAATTCCTATGAATTATTCACTTGCTGTTGAACAATTGAATGTTTGGGGATTTAATTTCATGGGACCTTTTCCTTCCCCTAATGGGTATACACATATTTTGGTTGCTGTTGATTATGTTACTAAGTGGGTAGAAGCTATTCCAACCAGTAGTGCTTATCACAACACCACTATTAAAATGCTTAAGGAAGTTATTTTCTCAAGATTTGGAGTCCCTAGATATTTAATGATTGATTGCGGTTCATGCTTTATTCATGGTGCTTTCCATAAAATGCTTGCTAAGTATGATGTTAACCATAGAATTGCATCACCTTATCGTCCTCAATCTAGTGGTCAAGTTGAACTTACCAATAGAGAAATAAAACTAATCTTACAAAGGACTGTCAATAGGTCCCGGAAGAATTGGTCTAAGAAATTAGATGATGCACTTTGGGGTTATAGAACAGCTTATAAAATCCCATGGGTATGTCTCCATATAAGATGGTTTATGGAAAAGCTTGTAATTTACCTCTTGGGTTAGAACACAAAGCATATTGGGAAACTAAAGAACTCAATTATGATCTCAAACTTGCTGTTGAAAGGAGGCTATTTGATATTAGCTCACTAGATGAATGGAGAACCCTGTCTTATGAAAATGCAAAGTTATTCAAAGAAGAGGTTAAAAGATGGCATGACAAAAGAATCGAAAAGCATGAGTTCAAAGTTGGAGAATATGTTCTTTTGTACAGCTCTCGTTTCATATTCTTTGCTGGAAAACTCCCCTCCAAATGGGAAGGACCTTATGTCATCGAGGAGGTCTATCGTTCCGGAGCTACCAAAACAAATAATGCCGAAGGTACTAACCCGAAGGTTGTCAATGGGTGACGAATAAAACACTATATCTCAGGTACGCCCATTAATGTTGATAGCAATATCATCTGAACTTTGACACTGGAAGAACACATAAAAGAAACCTTCCGGAACACCCCAGAATGATGAAAAAAGGGAGGTACGTGATACTTAAGTAAACGGACTCCAAAAAATCTGCAAAAATATGTTTTGTTAGTTTTGGAATATTTAAAAAAATAGAAATTTAAAGAACTTCCAGGAAAGTGACCTTGGTGGGCACGATACACCAGGCCGCGCCTAGGATGCCAGGCGTGCCCCGGTGCGTTGTGCCCACCTCAGGTACTTTCCAGACTCCTTTTTTCTTCCTTTCTGCTTGTTCTCCCAGATAAAAAAAATCTTTATATACCTCCCGAACCCGTTGACCTCGCTATCTTGGAGAAATCTCCTGTTTTCTTTTCTTGTTGTTTTTTGTCAGATCTGTTGAGCCAGGCATCATGTCGTCTTCTCCCTCTAATCATATGGAAGAGGATGCTTGGTTGATGAAGATCGACCTCAAGAGAGAAGACCCGGTTGGAGCAACTAGGGAGGACAAGAGCAAGGTGGCCACTGGAGATAAAGTGCCGATGGACGAGCAAGCCTTGCCCGCCGATGAGGAAGAGGAAGATATCCTTAAACCCTACTATGCTTATCTTACCCCCACTAAGATCACAGCCTACAAAATCATTGAAATGGTTCATATAAAAAATAGGCATCTCCCTCGTGAAAATATTCTGCATCTGAAGCACATCGCCTCCCACTGGAGCGTCATCCGAAGATTGGAGAGTCTGTTGGTCCTTAAGGATAGGATTGCTTCTACTTCATCACCACCACCTCCTTCTTCACCACCAAAAGAAAACAGAATATCGGGTATGGGCACTCCCCTTGGCTTTCGCCAAGCTTAGGGGAGGTGCCCCGGTATCGTATCATCTCTAGTATATTTTGCCTTTACTTTCTTAGTTCAATTCATGGTTATCTTTTTCTTTTAGATGAATAAAAGTTTAGTTCGATCCTTTCTTTTTGAGAGTTTGCTTAGTGATCAATCTTTGTAATCATGTGTGAGATATATAATAAAGTTTGGCTTGAGTTTTGCCTTCTTTACTCTCTTGTTTCAATAAAAAGAAAGGAAATAAATGAAAAAGATCATATGCTAACCTTATGGTAAGTGATGACATTACACATAGAAAAGTGTAGGTAGTAAATTTTATTATAGATTGACAAACATAGCATTGGTCAATGATGCAACTCATGAAAGAATTAATAGGGTAAGAGAAGATTCACATGCAAATACACTATCCTGGAAATCTTTTGTGATTGTGAGCACCCATTAAAATATTGTATGCCAAAATTGTTGACGTTGGACAAGGAAGACAACATAATGATTTATGTTTGTACATATTCACATAGAAGTTATATTGTCATAGATCCTTCAACATGTGGTGCTTGCCCCTATGATTTCTAGCCAAAAACTCCGCGCTAAGTAGAGATACTACTTGTGCATCCAAAAACCTTAAACCCCAAATCTTGTTTGAGAGTCCACCATACCTACCTATGGATTGAGTAAGATCATTGAAGTAAGTTGTTATTGGTGCAAAAAGGGCTATAAAAATCATTGTTGAGGAAATCGTTAACTGGTAGCTACTCAGTTGGCTTGCGAGTAGGGGATTAATAGGCTAATCAGCAAGTTAATTGGCCATTTAATCAATTAATTGGATGATTTATTGGTTTATCGGCTACTTGGTGACCCTATGACTAGGTGTTAATCGACAAGTTAACTGGTTAATCGGATGAATTCTTGAACATGGATAATTTTTTTCTAAAAGTGTGAGATCAGTTAGTGTAAGGGCAAATTGACCATTGTACTAACTTGTGAAGGTGAAGAATAAATGTAACAGACTGCATAATAAAGGTTGCCATCACAAGGGGCAATATAACGTGACATTCTCTTGCACTAAGGGGTTGAGCATACAAACAAAAAGCACACATCAACCTCTGCTTCCCTCTGCGAAGGGCCTATCTTTACTTTCATGGAAGATTAAAGTTTTTCTCTCTATTCATTTTATTTTTCTCCTTTGGCAAGCATCATGTGATGAGGAAAGATCTAGGCACATATATCCAGTTGAATATGGGTGGCATGAGTTATTATTGTTGACATCACCCTTGAGGTGAATGCGTTGGGAGGCAAAACTATAAGCCCCTATCTTTCCATGTGTCCGGTTGAAACATTTTGCTCATGTGTACACAGTGAGTGTTAGCAATCATAGAATACTAAATGATGGTTGAGTATGTGGACTTGCCCAAAGGCTCTGATACGTGACCCTTCCTGGAAAGATGATGAATTGTAGTTGCAAAATTGACTGGGAACATAGTTTGTTGGTTTCCAATAAAGTTTATGATGAATCGTCACTTGTTCATAAGAAGTATATGATAAAAGTTTTATATTGAAGTTTATTGCTGTTATAATAAGTTACATGATGCCGCTATCCGTATTTTTGTTTTTATCGACACCTCTTTCTCTAAGCATGTGGACATGTTTTTCGATTTCGGTTTTCACTTGAGGACAAGCGAGGCCTAAGCTTGGGGCAGTTCATACGTCCATTTTGCATCATGTTTTTCTACTGTTATTTATGTTGTTTTATTGTATAATGATGCTTTTTGGAGTAATTCTTATGCCTTTTCTCTCATAATATGCAAGGTATACACAAAGGGGGAGAATTCTGGCAGCTGGAAATCTGGACCTCAAAAAGCTACGTCAAGCTACCTATTCTGCACAACTCCAAATGAGCTGAAACTCCATGAGGATTTTTTTGTGGAATATTTAATAAACATTGGAGAAAATAAGTACCAGAGGGGGGCCACTAGGTGGGCACAACCCACCTGGGCGTGCCAGGAGGCCCAGGCACGCCCTAGTGGGTGCTGCCCTCCTCGGCCAACCTCCGGTGCCCATCTTCTGGTATATAAGTCATTTTGACCTAAAATAATTGAGGTGAGGAATTTCGGGACGAAGCGCCGCCGTCTCGAGGCGGAACCTGGGCAGGAACACTTTTGCCCTCCGGGGGAGCGATTCCAACGGGGGAAGTTCCCCCCCGGAGGGGGAAATCATCGTCATCATCATCACCAACAACTCTCCCATCTTGGGGAGGGCTATCTTCATCAACATCTTCAACAGCACCAACTCCACTCAAACACCAGTTCATATCTTGTGTTTAATCTTTGTACCAGAACTATAGATTGGTGCTTGTGGGTGACTAGTAGTGTTGATTACACCTTGGAGTTTATTACTATATGGTTTATTTGGTGGAAGATTATATGTTTAGATACATTATGGTATTTACTACCCCTCTGATCTTGAGCATGATTATCATTTGTGAGTAGTTACTTTTGTTCTTGAGGTCACAGGAGAAATCATGTTGCAAGTAATCATGTGAACTTGATATCATTACCTTGTTGCACTTTTGTTACTACTATCGTTACTTGCTCGTTACAAATTATCTTGGTATCAAACTACTCCGCTACTTACAATTTTAGCACTTGCAGACATTACCTTGCTGAAAACCACTTGTCATTTCCTTCTGCTCCTAGTTGGGTTCGACACTCTTACTTATTCAAAAGGCTACAATTGCCCCCATATACTTGTGGGTCATCAAGGCTTTTTCCTGGTTCCGTTATTGGGGAGTGAATCACTCTTGGTATGTGGAAATTGGTAAGGAAACATTATTACTACGTGCTGAAATTTATTGTCACTTGCTACTATGGAAAACAATCCTTTGAGGGGTTTGTTCGGGGTATCTTCACCTCAACCGGAACCACAATTAGTTGCCCCTCAACCTACTGCACCTACTGAAAATATTGAATGTGAAATTCCTTCTGGTATGGTAGAACAACTTCTAGCTAATCCTTATGCCGGAGATGGAACTGAACATCATGATATGCACTTGATATATGCAGATGAAATTTGTGGATTGTTTAAGCTTTCAGGTTTACCCGGAGATGAAGCTAAGAAGAAGGTTTTCCCTTTATCTTTGAAGGGAAAAGCATTCACATGGCATAGGCTATGCGATTATATTGGATCTTGGAACTGGAATCAGTTGAAATTGGAATTTCATCAAAAAAAATTATCCTATGCATCTAGTTCTTCATGATCGGAATTATATATATAATTTTTGGCCTTGAGAAGAAGAAAGTATCGCTCTAGCTTGGGGGAGGCATAAGTCAATGTTATATTCATTCCCCAACCATGAGCTCTCAAGAAAAGATATTATTCATAATTTTTATGCTCGGCTTTCTCGTAATGATCAATCCATGCTCGATATTTCTTGTGCTGGTTCTTTTATGAAGAAGACTATTGAATTCCGGTGGGACCTTTTAGAAAGAATTAAATACAACTCTGAAGATTGGGAACTCAACGAAGGTAAAGATTCAGGTATTCAACCTATGTTTTATTGTGTTAAATCTTTTAAGAATATCAATGCTTTTGAAAAGATTAGCACTAAATATGGACTTGACTCTGAGATAGTAGCTTCCTTTTTTGAATCTTTTGCTACACATGTTGATCTCCCTAAGGAGAAGTGGTTTAAATATCATCCACCTATTAGAGAAGAAGTTAAAGAACCAGTAAAAGCTAAAGAAGAAACTATCATTTACAATGTTGATCTAGTTGTTCCCACTACTTATATTGTAAACCCACCTTTCCCTGTTAGGATGAAGGAACATGATAAAGCTTCAACTATGCTTAACAAAAGTTATGTTAGAACACCCAAACCAGCTGAAAAAATTGGAGTTGAACCTAGTGTTGATATGATTAAAGATCTCTTAGTCAATAATATTGATAGGCATGTTATTTAGTTCTGTGATGAAGATTCTAGAATTGCCAAACCTGATAAAAACGATAAACATAGACCAGTTGTTGGCATGCCTATCGTCTCAGTTAAGATAGCAGATCACTGTTATAATGGGTTATGTGACCTAGGTGCAAGTATGAGTGCTATTCCTTTTTTCCTTATATGAAGAAATTAAGAATAAATAGCACCTACTAAAATAGAAGACATTGATGTCACTATTAAACTTGCCAATAGAGATATTATATCACTAATTGGGATTCTTAGAGATGTTTAAGTCTTGTGTGGGAAAATGAAGTACCCTACTGATTTTCTCGTTCTTGGCTCCCACAAGATGACTTTTGTCCCATTATCTTTTGTAGACCTTTCTTGAACATCGTCAATGCCAAAATAGATTGTAAGAAATAATCTGTCGGTGTTAGCTTTGGTGATGAATCTCATGAATTTAATTTTTCCGAGTTTAGTAGACAACCTCATAAGAAAGATTTCCCTAGTAAGGATGAAATTATTGGTCTTTCTTCTATTGTTGTACATCCTACTGATCCTTTGGAACAATATTTGCTAGACCATGAAAATAATTTGCATATGCGTGAAAGAAATGAAATAGATAGTATCCTTTTTGAACAACAACCTCCGCTTAAACACAATTTGCCTAATGAAAATCTTGGAGATCCTCCTCCACCTAAAGGTGATCCTGTGTTTGGATTAAAACAATTGCCATACACTTTGAAATATGCTTATCTTGATGAGAAAAAGATATCCTGTTATTATCAATGCTAACCTTTCAGAACAAGAAGAAGAAAGATTATTGAAAGTTCTAAGGAAGCACAGAGCTGCTATTGGATGTACTGTTGATGATCTTTAGGGCATTAGTCCCACTCTATGTCAGCACAAGATTATATGGAACCTGATGCTAAACCCGTTGTTGATCACCAACGTCGGTTAAATCCGAAGATGAAAGAAGTGGTTAGAATGGAAATATTGAAACTTCCGGAAGCAGGTATAATCTATCCTATAGCTGATAGTAGATGGGTAAGTCCTATTCATTGTGTCCCTAAGAAGGGAGGTATTACTGTTGTTCCTAATGATAAGAAGGAGCTCATTCCACAAAGAATTGTCACTCTATAGGATCGTAATTGATTATAGAAAATTAAACAAAACAATTAGAAGAGATCATTACCCTTTGCCGTTTATTGATCAAATGTTAGAAAGATTATCTACGAACACACATTTTTGCTTTCTTGATGGATATTCTGGTTTTTCACAAATACCTTTTTCACAACCTGATCAAGAAAAGACCACTTTTACTTGTCCTTTTGGGACCTATTCTTATAGATGCATGCCCTTTGGTTTATGTAATGCACCTGCTACCTTTCAAAGATGCATGCCTTCTATATTCTCTGATTTTTGTGAAAAGATTGTAGAGGTTTTCATGGATCACTTTTTTCCGTTTATGGGAAATCTTTTGATGATTGTTTAAGCAATCTTGATCGATTTTTGCGGAGATGTGAACAAACAAATCTTGTCTTGAATTGGGAGAACTGCCACTTTATGGTTAACGAAGGTATTGTTTTGGGTCATTAAATTTCTGAAAGAGGCAATGAAGTGGAACAGGCCAAGGTTGATGCCATTGAGAAAATGCCATGTCCTAAAGATATCAAAGATACTCATAGTTTCCTTGGTCATGCTGGTTTCTATAGGAGGTTTATCAAAGACTTTTCTAAATTTTTTGGGTCTCTTACGAATCTGTTGCAAAAGGATATTCCCTTTGTGTTAGATGATGATTGCTTAGAAGCGTTTGAAACACTAAAGAAAGCCTTAATTACTGCACCTATTGTTCAACCACCTGACTAGAACTTTCCTTTTGAGATTATGTGTGATGCTAGTGATTATGTTGTTGGTGTTGTTCTAGGACAAAGATTTGATAAAAACCGAATGTTATACATTATGCTAGTAAAACTCTAGAGAGTGCTCAACAAAATTATGCTACTACTTAAAAAGAATTCTTAGCAGTGGTGTTTGCTTGTGATAAATTGAGATCTTACACTGTTGATTCTAAAGTAATTGTTCACAATGATCATGCTGCTCTAAAATATCTTATGGAAAAGAAAGATGCTAAACCTAGACTCATTAGATGTGTTCTGCTACTACAAGAATTTGATTTGCATATCACTAATAGGAAAGGAGCAGAGAACCCCGTAGCTGATTACCTGTCTAGGCTTGAAAATATTCTTGATGACCCACAACCTATTGATGATAGTTTTCCTAATGAACAACTAGCTGCAATAAATGTTCCTAATAGTACACCTTGGTATGCTGACTATGCTAATTATATTGTTGCTAAATACATACCACCTAGTTTCACATACCAACAAAAGAAAAATTCTTCTATGATTTAAGACATTACTTTTGGGATGACCCACATATTTATAAAGGAGTAGATGGTATTATAGACGTTGCATACCTGAGCATGAACATGAACAAATCCTATGGAAATGTCACTCTGAAGCTTATGGAGGACATCACGCGGGAGACAGAACCACTCATAAGGTATTGCAATCTGGTTTTATTGGCCTACTCTCTTCAAGGATGCCTGTAAGTTTGTCTCCTCTTGTGATGAATGCCTAAGAATAGGTAATATCTGTAAGCGTCAAGAAATTCCTATGAATTATTCACTTGCTGTTGAACAATTGAATATTTGGGGATTTAATTTGATGGGACCTTTTCCTTCCCCTAATGGGTATACACATATTTTGGTTGTTGTTGATTATGTTAATAAGTGGGTAGAAGCTATTCCAACCAGTAGTGCTTATCACAACACCACTATTAAAATGCTTAAGGAAGTTATTTTCCCAAGATTTGGAGTCCCTAGATATTTAATGGCTGATTGCGATTCACGCTTTATTCATGGTGCTTTCCGTAAAATGCTTGCTAAGTATGATGTTAACCATAGAATTGCATCACCTTATCGTCCTCAGTCTAGTGGTCAAGTTGAACTTACCAATAGAGAAATAAAACTAATCTTACAAAAGACTGTCAATAGGTCCCGGAAGAATTGGTCTAAGAAATTAGATGATGCACTTTGGGCTTATAGAACAGCTTATAAAAATCCCATGGGTATGTCTCCATATAAGATGGTTTATGGAAAAGCTTGTAATTTACCTCTTGGGTTAGAACATGAAGCATACTGGGAAACTAAAGAACTCAATTATGATTTCAAACTTGCTGTTGAAAGGAGGCTATTTGATATTAGCTCACTAGATGAATGGAGAACCCTGGCTTATGAAAATGCAAAGTTATTCAAAGAAGAGGTTAAAAGATGGCATGACAAAAGAATCGAAAAGCGTGAGTTCAAAGTTGGAGAATATGTTCTTTTGTACAACTCTCGTTTCATATTCTTTGCTGGAAAACTCCCCTCCAAATGGGAAGGACCTTATGTCATCGAGGAGGTCTATCGTTCCAGAGCTACCAAAACAAATAATTCCGAAGGTACTAACCCGAAGGTTGTCAATGGGTGACGAATAAAACACTATATCTCAGGTATGCCCATTAATGTTGATAGCAATATCATCTGAACTTTGACACCGGAAGAACACATAAAAGAAACCTTCCCAAACACCCCAGAATGATGAAAAAAGGGAGGTACCTGATACTTAAGTAAACGGACTCCAAAAAATCCACAAAAATATTTTTTGTTAGTTTTGGAATATTTAAAAAAATAGAAATTTAAGAAACTTCCAGGAAAGTGACCTTGAAGGGCACGATACACCAGGCCGCGCCTAGGATGCCAGGCATGCCCCGGTGCGTTGTGCCCACCTCAGGTACTTTCCAGACTCCTTTTTTCTTCTGTTCTTCTTGTTCTCACAGATAAAAAAATCTTTATATACCTCCCGAACCTGTTGACCTCGGTATCTTGGAGAAATATCCTGTTTTCTATTCTTGTTGTTTTTTGTCAGATCTGTTGAGCTAGGCATCATGTCGTCTTCTCCCTCTAATCATATGGAAGAGGATACTTGGTTGATGAAGATCGACCTCAAGAGAGAAGACCCGGTTGGAGCAACTAAGGAGGGCAAGAGCAAGGTGGCCACCGGAGATCAAGTGCCGATGGACGAGCAAGCCTTGCCCGCCGATGAGGAAGAGGAAGATATCCTTAAACCCTACTATGCTTATCTTACCCCCACTAAGATCGCAGCCTACAAAATCATTGAAATGGTTCGTATAAAAAATAAGCATCTCCCTCGTGAAAATATTCTGCATTTGAAGCACATCGCCTCCCTCTGGAGCATCATGCGAAGATTGGAGAGTCTCTTGGTCCTTAAGGATAGGATCGCTTCTACTTCATCACCACCACCTCCTTCTTCACCACCAAAAGAAAACTGAGTATCGGGTATGGGCACTCCCCTTGGCTTTCGCCAAGCTTAGGGGAGGTGCCCCGGTATCGTATCATCTCCAGTATATTATGCATTTACTTTCTTAGTTCAATCCATGGTTATCCTTTTCTTTTAGATGAATAAAAGTTTATTTCGATCCTTTATTTTTGAGAGCTTGCTTAGTGATAAATCTTTGTAATCGTGTGCGAGATATATAATAAAGTTTGGCTTGAGTTTTGCCTTCTTTACTCTCTTGTTTCAATAAAAAGAAAGGAAATAAATGAAAAAGATCATATGCTAACCTTATGGTAAGTGATGACATTACACATAGAAAAGTGTAGCTAGTAAATTTTATTGTAGATTGACAAACATAGCATTGGTCAATGATGCAACTCATGAAAGAATTAATAGGGGAAGAGAAGATTCACATGCAAATACACTATCCTGGAAATCGTCTGTGATTGTGAGCACCCATTAAAATATTGTATGCCAAAATTGTTGACGTTGGACAAGGAAGACAACATAATGATTTATGTTTGTTCATATTCACATAGAAGTTATATTGTCATAGATCCTTCAACATGTGGTGCTTTCCCCTATCTTTGCTAGCCAAAAACTCCGCGCTAAGTAGAGATACTACTTGTGCATCCAAAAACCTTAAACCCCAAATCTTGTTTGAGAGTCCACCATACCTACCTATGGATTGAGTAAGATCATTCAAGTAAGTTGTCATTGGTGCAAAAAGGGCTATAAAAATCATTGTTGAGGAAATCGTTAACTGGTAGCTACTCAGTTGGCTTGCGAGTAGGGGATTAATAGGCTAAACGGCAAGTTAATTACCATTTAATCAATTAATTGGGTGATTTATTGGTTTATCGGCTACTTGGTGACGCTATGACTAGGTGTTAATCTACAAGTTAACTGGTTAGTCGAATGAATTCTTGAACATGGATAATATTTTTTTTCTAAAAGTGTGAGATCAGTTAGTGTAAGGGAAAATTGAACGTTGTACTAACTTGTGAAGGTGAAGAATTAAAGCAACAGACTGCATAATAAAGGTTGCCATCACAAGGGGCAATATAACGTGACATTCTCTTGCACTAAGGGGTTGACCATACAAACGAAAAGCACACGTCAACCTCTGCTTCCCTCTGCAAAGGGCCTATCTTTACTTTCATGGAAGATTCAAAGTTTTTCTCTCTATTCATTTTATTTTTCTCCTTTGGCAAGCATCATGTGGTGAGGAAAGATCTAGGCACATATATCCAGTTGAATATGGGTGGCTTGCGTTATTATTGTTGACATCACCCTTGAGGTGAATGCATTGGGATGCGAAACTATAAGCCCCTATCTTTCCATGTGTCCGGTTGAAACATTTTGCTCATGTGTATGCGGTGAGTGTTAGAAATCATAGAATACTAAATGATGGTTGAGTATGTGGACTTGCCCAAAGGCTCCGATACGTGACCCTTCCTGGAAAGATGATGAATTGTAGTTGCAAAATTGACTAGGAACATAGTTTGTTTGTTTCCAATAAAGTTTATGCTTTATACTTCGATGATGTGATGAATTGTCACTTGTTCATAAGAAGTATATGATAAAAGTTTTATATTGAAGTTTATTGTTGTTATAATAAGTTACATGATGCCGCTATCCGTATTTCTGTTTTTATCGACACCTCTTTCTATAAGCATGTGGACATGTTTTTCGATTTCGGTTTTCACTTGAGGAGAAGCGAGGTCTAAGCTTGGGGCAGTTCATACGTCCATTTTGCATCATGTTTTTCTATTGTTATTTATGTTGTTTTATTGTATAATGATGCTTTTTTGGAGTAATTCTTATGCCTTTTCTCTCATAATATGCAAGGTATACACAAAGGGGGAGAATTCTGGCAGCTGGAAATCTGGACCTCAAAAAGCTACGTCAAGCTACCTATTCTGCACAACTCCAAATGAGCTGAAACTCCATGAGGATTTTTTGTGGAATATTTAATAAATATTGGAGAAAATAAGTACCAGAGGGGAGCCACTAGGTGGGCACAACCCACCTGGGCGTGCCAGGAGGCCCAGGCACGCACTGGTGGGTGCTGCCCTCCTCGGCCAACCTCCGGTGCCCATCTTCTGGTATATAAGTCATTTTGACCTAAAATAATTGAGGTGAGGAATTTCGGGGCGAAGCGCCGCCGTCTCGAGGCGAAACCTGGGCAGGAACACTTTTGCCCTTCGGGGGAGCGATTCCAACGGGGGAAGTTCCCTCCCGGAGGGGGAAATCATCGTCATCATCATCACCAACAACTCTCCCATCTTGGGGAGGGCTATCTTCATCAACATCTTCAACAACACCAACTCCTCTGAAACACGAGTTCATATCTTGTGTTTAATCTTTGTACCAGAACTATAGATTGGTGCTTGTGGGTGAGTAGTAGTGTTGATTACATCTTGTAGTTGATTACTATATGGTTTATTTGGTGGAAGATTATATGTTTAGATACATTATGGTATTTACTACCCCTCTGATCTTGAGCATGATTATCATTTGTGAGTAGTTACTTTCGTTCTTGAGGTCACGGGAGAAATCATGTTGCATGCAATCATGTGAACTTGATATCTGTTCGATATTTTGATGATATGTATGTTGTCATTATCTTAGTGGTGTCATGTAACGTCGACTACATGACACTTCACCATATTTGGGCATAAGGGAATGCATTATGGAGTAGTTACTAGATGATGGGTTGCGAGAGTGGCAGAAGCTTAAACTCCAATTTATGCGCTATTCCGTAAGGGATCGATTGGATCCAAAAGTTTAATGCTATGGTTAGAATTTATTCTTAATACTTTTCTCGTAATTGTAGATGCTTGTGAGAGGGTTAATCATAAGTAGGAGGTTTGATCAAGTAAGAATAGCACCTAAGCACCGGCCCGCCCACATATTAAATTATCAAAGTAGCGAACATGAATTAAGCCAACATGATGAAAGTGACTAGATGAAATTCCTGTGTACCCTCAATAACACTTTGCTTATCATAAGAGACCGTTTCGGACTGTCCTTTGCCTCAAAAGGATTGGACTACCTTGCTGCACTTTTGTTACTACTAACGTTACTTGCTCGTTACAAATTATCTTGCTATCAAACTACTCCGCTACTTACAATTTTATCACTTGCAGACATTACCTTGCTGAAAACCACTTGTCATTTCCTTCTGCTAATCGTTGGGTTCGACACTCTTACTTATCGAAAAGGCTACAATTGACCCAATATACTTGTGGGTCATCAGCGCCAAGCTGGCCGAGTCGCTGGTGATAGCAGAGGAGCGGCGCCAGCTCGACAGGATCGTCGCGCTGGCCAACGAGACGCCGGCCATGCCGGCTTCGGGTAAGAAGCCAGCCGATGAAGCCTCGTTCCAGCCCTCCAAGGAGACCAATAATGTCAAGCTGAACCCGGAAGACCCCAGCTGCAGCAAGTACGTCATCGTGGGCACCCGCCTGGACAACAAATATGAAGGCGAGCTCGTCGACTACCTCTGTGAGGATCGGATTATCTTCGCATGGACCCCAAAGGGCATGTCGGGTATTCCGAGGATGTACGTCGAGCACAAATTCCACGTCCGCAAGGACGCCAAGCCTGTCCGTCAACACTTACATTGCTTTTCAGAAGAGAAGAAAAGAAACATCGATGAGGAGGTTGCCAAGCTCTTGGCGGCCGACTTCATCATGGAAGTGTTCGACCCCAAGTGGCTGGCCAACCCAGTCCTCGTCCTAAAGAAGAACAAGACCTGGAACATGTGTATAGACTACACTAGCCTGAACAAGGCCTGCCAAAAGGATCCATTCGCCCTCCCGCGAATCAATCAAGTTATCAACTCTACCGCCGGCTGTGAGCTCCTGTCCTTCCTAGATGCTTAATCCAGCTATCACCAGATAAAGCTGGAACCGGCCTACGCCCTGAAGACGTCCTTCATCACGCCCTTCAGGGCGTATTGCTACATCACTATGTCATTCGGTTTGAAGAATACCGACACCACCTTCCAACGCTGCATGCAGAAATGTCTGCTGCCGCAACTCGGCCGCAATATCCATGTCTACATGGAGGACGTCATGGTGAATACCAAGCAGCACTTCACGCTCCTCGACGACATGAAGGAAACCTTTGCTAGTCTGCGTTAGTACCAAATCAAGCTCAACCCAGAGAAGTGCATTTTCGGCGTGCCAGCGAGAAAACTACTTGGCTTCATCGTCTCGGAGCGCGGCATTGAGGCAAATCCGGAGAAGGTCAAGGCCATCGAGCACATGCACAAGCTGGCCCGACTGCGCAATTGTCATAGCCCTAGAAGTTTTGCCTACAAATAGTTGCATATGCATCCATGCATCATGTTAAACTCAAAATGAATTTGAGTTGGGGATGTTGAAACCCTAGCACCAAACGAATTCAACTAGGTTCAAATAAAAATATTTTCAATGAACCCAAAATGCCCTTTAGAAAAGTTCATGACCTTTGATAAATGTGAAAACCTCTACCAAAAATGATGCACATATTTCTAGGCCATTCTAGATTTTTGAATTAAATCTTATTGTATTTGACTTTGGGCATTTAAATACAATAAATAATTTAAATGTTCAAATAGTGTTGGAACTATTTTTTGGCCACTTAAATAATTCAGCAAGTGTCCATGAATATTTCCAGGATTTTAGGAAATGCCTTGGTATTTTTCCTAAGCTCAAAACTACAGCAGAAAACTAGAAAAATAGAAACAAAAGTAGAAAGACAGAGAGGGAAAGAAACCCACCTGGGCGTTTTACCTTGACAGCCTGACGGCCCAACCAACTTACCTCCTTGCTCGTCGTCTTCCTCCTACCAGTAGGCAGGAGCGAACAAGAGCGCGCACCCGCGGAGCCCTCCACCTCCTGCTTGGCGCTGGATGCCGCTCCTTCGTCCTAATCCGTGTCTAGAGACGCCCGAGGCTCCCCTCTCACTTTCCCCTTAGTCTCTGCTCTCTCCCTCGCCCTCTAGCCCCTCCTATGAGCTTCACCGAGAGCTTCTGCTGGCTGTCGTGCCTTGCCCGCGTGGCCACCGACAACAAAATGAGACGCCATCGTGGTCCCGAGATCGTCTGTATTGCGCTGCACCTCCTCATCGAACCAAGCAAGGCCGAAGGCCCTCTAGCGTCACCATCGTCATCTTCCTCACCGCCTCGGCCACCAGACGCCGTCATCGAATTCGCCATTACAGAGGCCTCCCCGAGCCTAATGAGACCGTCGACGACCTTGTTATGAGCTCCACTCCGTTTCCCCTCCTTCATTTTGCTCGTTCCCATGCTGTAGCGCCCTCGCCCACATGCCCGAGCACCGCCGTCCACCATGGCCGCCTAGCTTTCTTGACCCGAGCCCCTCCGCTCAAACCCGTGGCACCCGCATGCTTCTGGTGGCCCGCGGATGCCACCTAGCCCATCATCTCCTCCCCTAGTGCACCGCAGCCCCGTTCCCGAGTGCGCCCGAACTCCAGCCGCCGCCCAGCTCACTGTCGTCGCTGTCATCGGCCACCCTAGCTCGCCCCTTGTGCTCCACCAGATGTGCCTCGCCGTGTCGCATCTGTAGAGCCCAGCCACGCGAGCTATCGTCGCCGAAGATGGCCGGATGAGGAGTGCTGCTGCGTTCTACTTAGCACCGGTGGCTAAATGCCGGTTAGGTCACGTGGCGGATTAGGTTAGCCACTAACCCCGCGATTAGTTTAAGCCAGTGACACTAACAGCTGGGCCCCACTGCCTATTAAACCCTGTTTAGTTTTTGTTTAGATTAAAACAAGCCCACGGGCCCCACAGGTCAGTTGGACCTGGCCACATCACCTGTTGACCGACCCCAGACTTCAGTGTTGACTTGCTAAAGTGGCTGTTGACCCGACCCCACCTGTTTGTGACCTAGGCAGCACTGTGTCACTGACCAGTGGGTCCCACTGGTCAGGTTTGACCCTGGTCAACCTCTGTTGACTTCCTTATGTCACACCAATGTCATGCTGACGTAGTAAAGGAATTTTTGGATTTAAAACAATTCAAAGAATTCTAGAAAATGCTATAAACTTAGGAAAATCATAGAAAATATTCTGTAGCTCTAAATGAAATAGTTTATATATGAAAAATGATCAGTAAAATCCAATCTATCCATCTGTACCATTTCCATGCATGTTGGGACAACTTATAGCTACTGAATTTGACAAAACAAATAATGGGCATTTGAATCTTAACATATGGAGTTGGAATTTGAACCTAGGGTTCAAACCAACTCCATTTAACCTATTGTTAGTTGCATTAGCTCAAATCACAACATATTCACATGTCATGATCATGCATCATATTGTGCATTGCATTGATTGTGTTCGTTCTCTATTGCCGGTGGTTCTTCCCTCTCAATAGACATGTTCCGACGATGAGATCGATGACACCGATGAAGAGCTATACTATGTTCAGAAGTGCCAGGCAAGAAAAAACCCCATATTCATTCCGATACAATCCCACTCTCTCACTCCTACTCTCTTTTAATGCATTAGGACAACAACGATTCATCTGTTACCTGCTGCGGTAGTTGAACCCCTTTCCTCTACATGACCTATCATTGCCACAGTAAATCGATGAAACCCACTAGTATGAGTAGGAGTTGTTTGAGCCCTTATGTGCGTACTCATGCATGCTTGTTGTCATGCCTGCTACTGCTTAGAGTTGAGTCAGGTCTGATTCATCGGCGGTGAATTGGAAAGTTGTGAACATGTCCTACTATTGTGAGCTAAGTGTGTGAACACGATTTGGTAAATGTAGCGGTGGCAGGCCATGTAGGAGTACATGGTGGGTTGTCTCATCGAAACCGTCCTCAGGAATTGAGTTCTGTGATTGTGATCCATGAACAGTTACGACCGTGCATTGGAATGCTTAAGTGCCCCTCTTGACCTATTAAACCCCTGTCCTCTATCCAGGAGTTGCAAGTAGTTTCTGGAGTTTGTAGTATGCTGGAGGCCATGCACAGTGCTGACCTAAGGGGTGGGCTATGATGAAGTAGGCACGGGTACGGTGTATCGGGACGCCCGTTTGGTGCCTCGGGAACCCTGCTCACATCGTTCGGGGCCGTATGTGGAATCTTCGGCCGGACTCCCTATCGATGGAACCTGAATATGCGATAAACCTGGACTAGGGAGTTGTGTGGTTAGCCAAGTCGTGGCCGACACCCTTGCCAGGCTTTCACTTGAACATTGCCGAGATACATGACGTGTACATGGCGGTAAGTGGCGAGAGCATGTCTGAAGAAGTACACCCCTGCAGGGTTAACATCATCTATTCTAATAGCCGCGTCCATAGTAAAGGACCTCTGGGTTTCCTATACAGTTCATAGACAAGTGAAAGTGGGTACTCTAAAATGCGCAAGATAAGCGTGAGTGCTATGGATGGCGTTCTCGTAGGAAGATGGGAGCGGGTCCATAGTGGTTTATTAATATGGTGAATATGTGGACTCGTGTGCGCCACCTCAAAAGAGGTACTTGCAGCCGTACTTCAGGATAGCCACCGAGTCCAAGCTGGCTTCCTGCAGTTAAACTCCACCACCCCCTTTGTTGATACTGATGCATATGTAGCTAGTTCTGATGTAAGTCTTGTTGGGTACATTTGTACTCACGTTTGCTTAATTTATGTTTTTGAAGAGAGACTTTAGTCTCACTAGTAGTTCCCCGTGGACTTCGACATTTAGCTTGTTACCTCAGCTACGAACTTGTGCCCTCGGGAGGGTCTGGTAGTTAGTCAGGCTTCTAAGCCTTTTCATTTGTAGTTTTCTGTACTCAGGCATGTTATGCTGCTATTGTTTGTATGCTTTGAATGTTGGGTAATGAGACCCATCTTTGTAATACTTGGCTCCTCGGAGCCTAATGAATAAATACTTTGAGTTATAGAGTTTTGTTGTGATGCCATGTTGTATTTGCACATATCGAGGATATTGTGTGTATGATTTGAAATGCTTGGTATGTGTGGGATCCGCCAACCTAGTTGTTTATTATTTGTAGCCTCTCTTACTGGGAAATGTCTCCTAGTGCTTCCACTGAGCCATGGTAGCTTGCTACTGCTCTGGAACACTTAGGCTGGCCGGCATGTGTCCTTGTTCGTTCCTGTGTCTGTCCCTTCGGGGAAATGTCACATGTTGTTCCTTGAAGTCCTGGTAGCTTGCTACAACTTGGGTTCATACGTTGTTGATCGACACGTTCATTGCTGGGTCATGTATGCATGTCCCTGTAAGTTTGCACCACCTTGGGTTTACGACTAGTCATGTCAGCCCGGGTTCTTTGTCATATGGATGCTAGCGGCACTATCATATACGTGAGCCAAAAGGCGTAGATGGTCCCGCTCCAGGTAAGGTGGCACCCGTGGGAATATCGTGCGTGAGGCCGCAAAGTGATATGATGTGTTACAGGCTAGGTCGATGTGACTTAGGATCGGGGTCCTGACAACGATGTCTAGAAATTCACCGGTTACTTGGCCTTGGTCAGCCGGTTTCTTAGCTAGCTAGGCGAGAAGGCCTTGCCCCTGTATCACCTGATGAAGAAGACAACACCGTTCTAGTGGAACGACCATGTGGACAAAGCCTTACGGGATCACAAGCGCATGCTCTCCACCGCACCCGTCCTGGCCGCACCGACCGGGAAGGAGCCGTTGTTGCTCTACATAGCCGCCATCTCGCAGTCGGACATCATGGTGATGGTGGCCAGCGACTAGAGAAGGGCAAGATCCAGTCCGTCCAGTGCCCAGTCTATTAACTGAGCGAGGTGCTTTCCGCCTCCAAGTAGAACTACCCGCACTAGCAGAAGATGTGTTACGTCGTGTATTTTACCGCCAAGAAGTTGAAGCAGTATTTCCAAGAGCATGTTGTCGCCGCTGTCAGCACGACCCCCATCGGCGAGATCATGGGTTGCCAGGATGCCTCTGGCCGGTCGCCAGGTGGATGACCGAGCTAGCCGGCCAGACCATCCTATACGAGCCCCGGACCATGATAAAGTCCCAATCTCTGGCCAACTTCCTTATCTACTGGACCGTGACCCCGTACCTGCCACCACCGCTGGATTCGACACACTACCGCATGCACTTCGACGTCTCCAAGATGCACTCCGGCTTGGGGGCCTGCATCATGTTGTATTCCTCGAAGGGCAGCCGACTTTGATACGCGCTCCAGATCCACTTTGCCGCCTCCAACAATGTTGTTGAGTATGAAGCCCTTGTGCATGGTCTCCGTCTTACCAAGGAACTCGGTATCCGGTGCATCCTGTGCTACAGTGCCTCAAATCTGGTGGTTCAACAGTGTTCCAGCGAATGGGACGCTCGTGATGCCAACATGGCCAGCTACCGCTTCCTCGTCCAGCAGTTGTCCGGCTTCTTCGACCGCTGCGAATTCCTCCACGTCTCGCGCGCAGAAAACGAAGCCACTGACGCGCTAGCTAAGATCGGCTCATCCCAGGAGGCCATCCCCTCTGACGCCTCCCTCGAGCACCCGCACAAGTCATTCGTCAAGCCGTCTCTGGACTCAGAGTCCATTTTCGTCGCCGACGACCCGGCCGCACCTCCTCCCGACACGGGGACTGCTGAACCCGGCCCGGGGCTGCCGAGCCTGGCCC
This sequence comes from Triticum aestivum, assembly GCF_018294505.1. NCBI lineage: Eukaryota > Viridiplantae > Streptophyta > Magnoliopsida > Poales > Poaceae > Triticum > Triticum aestivum. The sequence continues at coordinate 156,152,171 of NC_057804.1, forward strand.
GGGGACTTCCACGACCAATCCGGTGGGCGACAACTCCGACGTGATCCCGGGGGCTGTAGAGCCCGCCCCGGGGACTGGCCTTCTAGACCCGGCCGCCGTAGTCCCCGACCTGGGGGCTGCCGCCTCGGAACCCGCCATCATGGTCATCTTCCCCGTAGTGACGGCTCCATCATGGGGCCTGCCCATCTGGGAGTTCCTGGAGAACGGGGTTCTCCCCATGGACGAGACCGAGGCCCAGCAAGTCCAACGCCGAACGTCTGCCTACAATATCATCAACAACGAGCTCGTCAAGCGCAGCACAACAAGTGTTTTTCAGCATTACGTTGTAGGACATGGGAATAGAGATCCTCCTCGACATACATCAGGGCGAGTTCGGGCACCACACCGCCTCAAGGTCCCTAGTGCCAAGGCTTTCTGTCATAGTTTCTACAAGCCTACGAACCTCCAAGACACTGAGTCACTTGTCCTCAAATGTGAGGGATGCCAACGCTTCAGCAAGCACAGCCACCAGCCAACTTCAGCCATACAAACCATACCGATCACCTGGCCCTTCGCGGTCTGGGGGCTCGACATGGTGGGACCTTTCAAGACCGCTCGAGGCGGCATGACGCACTTGCTGGTGGCGGTGGACAATATCACCAATTGGATCGAAGCACGACCAATCAAGAAGCTGGATGGGCCGACAGTCGTCCGATTCATCAAGGATATTGTGGTGCGCTACGGCGTCCCAAACAACATTATCATGGATAATGGCACCAACTTCGCCAAGGGCGCGCTCGTGCAGTATTGCTCCGTCTCCGGCATGCGCCTCGACTTGGCTTCCATGGCACACCCTCAGTCCAATGACCAGGTCGAGCGGGCCAACAGCCTCATTCTATCCGGCATCAAACCACGACTTGTGGAGCCGCTCGTCAGTTCACCCGGAAGCTGGCCAGACGAGTTGTCGACCGTCCTCTAGAGTCTCCGCACAACGCCAAACCGGTCGACCGGGTTCACCCCATTCTTCCTTGTCTACGGAGCCGAAGCCGTCATCTCAACCGACATCAAGTTCAACTCACCACGAGTCGCTATGTACATTGAAGTCAAAGTCAAGGAAGCCCGCGAAGATGGTGTTGACCTACTCGAAGAAGCACGCCTCTTGGCGCTTGATACGTCCATTTTGCATCATGCTTTTATATCAATATTTATTGCATTATGGGCTGTTATTACACGTTATATCTCAATACTCATGGCTATTCTCTCTTATTTTACAATGTTTACCATGAAGAGGGGGAGTGCCGGCAGCTGGAATTCTGGCTGGGAAAGGAGCAAATATTGGAAACTATTCTGCACAGCTCCAAAAATCCTGATACTCCACGGAAGTAAGTTTTGGAATTAATAAGAATTATTGAGCGAAGAAACTACCAGAGGGGGCCCACACCCAGGCCAGGAGGGTGGGGGCGCGCCCACCCCTACTAGACGCGCCCCCTGTCTCCTGGGCCCCCTAGTGGCCCTCCAGTGCCCATCTTATGCTATCTGAAGGCTTTTACCCTAGAAAAAATCAGAGTGAAGCTTACAGGACGAAACTCCGCCGCCACAGGGCGGAACCTTGGCGGAACCAATCTAGAGCTCCGGCAAAGCTGTTATGCTGGGGAAACTTCCCTTCTCTTCGGGAGGGGGTCAATCTCCATCAACATCTTCACCAGCACCATCTCCTCTCAAAACCCTAGTTCATCTCTTGTATCCAATCTTGTATCAAAACAACAAATTGGTACCTGTGGGTTGCTAGTAGTGTTGATTACTCCTTATAGTTGATGCAAATTGGTTTACTTGGTGGAAGATCATATGTTCAGATCCTTAATGCATATTATTACTCCTATGATTATGAACATGAATATGCTTTGTGAGTAGTTACGTTTGTTCCTGAGGACATGGGTGAAGCTTGCTATTAGTAGTCATGTGAATTTGGTATTCGTTCGATATTTTGATGAGATGTATGTTGTCTTTCCTCTAGTGGTGTTATGTGAAAATCGACTACATGATACTTCACCATTATTTGCACCTAGAGGAAGGCATTGGGAAGTAATAAGTAGATGATGGGTTGCTAGAGTGACAGAAGCTTAAACCCTAGTTTATGCGTTGCTTCGTAAGGGGCTGATTTGGATCCATATGTCTAATGTTGTGGTTAGGTTTACCTTAATACTTCTTTTGTAGTTGCGGATGCTTGCAATAGGGGTTAATCATAAGTGGGATGCTTGTCCAAGTAAGGGAAGTACCCAAGCACCGTTCCACCCACATATCAAATTATCAAAGTACCGAACACGAATCATCTGAGCGTGATGAAAACTAGCTTGACGATAATTCCCATGTGTCCTCGGGAGCTCTTTTCTCATTATAAGAAATTGTCCAGGCTTATCCTTTGCTACAAAAAGGATTTGGCCACCTTGCTGCACTTTATTTACTTTCATTGTTTGTTACTCATTACAACTTATCTTATCACAAAACTATTTGTTACCTACAATTTCAGTGCTTGCAGAGAAAACCTTACTGAAAACCGCTAGTTATTTCCTTCCGCTCCTCGTTGCGTTCGCCACTCTTACTTATCGAAAGGACTACGATAGATCCCCTATACTTGTGGGTCATCAACACTCTTTTCTGGTGCCGTTGCCGGGGAGTGTAGCGCTTTTGGTGAGTGGAACTTGGTAAGGAAACATTTATATAGTGTGCTGAATTTTTTTGTCACTTGTTACTATGGAAACTAATCCTTTGAGGGGCTTGTTTGGGGTATCTTCACCCCGACCATAAGAGCAAAGAGTATGACAATATTTACTTTGAGATTCCTTCGGGTATGATAGAGAAACTGCAAGCTAATCCCTTTGCAGGAGATGGAACATTGCATCCCGATTTACACCTTATCTTTGTGGATGAAGTTTGTGGATTATTTAAGCTTGCAGGTATTCCTGATGATGTTGTCAAAAGGAAGGTCTTCCCTTTATCTTTGAAGGGAGATGCATTGACATGGTATAGGCTATGCGATGATACGGGATCTTGGAATTATAAACGATTGAAGTTGGAATTTCACCAGAAGTTCTATCATATGCATCTTGTTCATCGTGATTGTAATTACATATATAATTTCTGGCCTCACGAAGGAGAAAGCATCGCTCAAGCTTGGGGGAGGCTTAAGTCAATGTTATATTCATGCCCCAATCATGAGCTCTCCGGAGAAACGATTATTAAAAAAAATTATGTTCGGCTTTCTCTCAATGATCGCAACATGCTCGATACTTCCTGTGCTGGTTCTTATATGCTGAAGACTATTGAATTCAAATGGGACTTATTGGAAAGAATTAAACACAACTCTGAAGATTGGGGTTCCGACGATGGTAAGGAGTCAGGTATGCACCTAAGTTTGATTGCGTTAAATCTTTTATGGATACCGATGCTTTTCGTGGATTTAGCGCTAAGTATGGACTTGACTCTGAGATAGTAGCTGCTTTTTGTGAATCTTTTGCTACTTACGTTGATCTCCCTAAGGAGAAGTGGTTTAAATATAAACCTCCCATTGAAGTAAAAGTAGTTGCACCTATTATAGTTGAAGAAAAGACTGTCACTTATAGTGATCCTACTACTTATGTTGAGAAACCTCCTTTTCCTGTTAGGATAAAGGATCATGCTAAAACTTCGACTGTTGTTCGTAAGAGTAATACTAGGACTTATACACCTCCTGAGCAAATCAAAGTTGAACCTAGTATTGCTATGGTTAAAGATCTCTTGGATGATGATTTAGATGGGCATATTATTTATTTCTATGGTGAGACTGCTAATATTGTTAGACCAGATGCTAAGATACATAGACCTGTTGTAGGCATGTCTGTTATTTCTGTTAAAATAGGAGATCATTGTTATCATGGCTTATGTGATATGGGTGCTAGTGCTAGTGCAATACCCTATGATTTATATAAAGAAATTATGCATGATATTGCACCCATTGAATTGGAAGGTGGTGATGTAACTATCAAGCTTGCCAATAGAGATACTATTTCACCAATTGGGATTGTTAGAGATGTTGAAATCTTGTGCGGGAAGGTTAAATATCCTGCTGATTTTCTTGTTCTTAGTTCCCCACAAGATGATTTTTGTCCCATTATTTTTGGTAGGCCCTTCTTGAATACTGTTAATGCTAGGGTTGATTGTGAAAAGGATACTGTTACAATTGGCTGAGAGGATGTGTCTCATGAGTTTAATTTTGCTAAGTTTCATAGACAACCTCGTGATAGAGAATCACCTAGTAAGGATGAGATTATTGGTCTTGCTTCTATTTCCGTTCCTCCTACTAATCCTTTAGAACAATATTTGCTAGACCATGAAAATGATATGTTTATGAAGGAAGGAAGGAAGGGAAATAGATGAAGTGTTCCTTCAACAGGAACCTATTCTGAAACACAACCTACTGGTTGAAATTCTAGGGGATCCCCCTCCACCCAAGGGTGATCCCGTATTTGAACTCAAACCATTACCTGATAATCTTAAGTATGCTTATCTTGATGAAAAGAAAATATATCTTGTTATTATTAGTGCTAACCTTTCAGAGCAAGAAGAAGAAACATTATTGAAGACTCTGAAGAAGCACCGTGCTGCTATCGGATATACTCTGGATGATGTGAAGGGCATTAGTCCCACGTTATGCCAACACAAAATTAACTTGGAGGACGATGCCTAACCAGTTAGAGATCCTCAACAACGATTGAATCCTAAGATGAAAGAAGTGGTAAGAAAGGAGATACTAAAGCTCCTTGAGGCAGGTATAATTTATCCCGTTGTTGATAGTGATTGGGTAAGCCCTGTCCATTGTGTTCCTAAAAAGGGAGGTATTACTATCGTTCCTAATGATAAAGATGAATTGATCCCGCAAATAATTATTACAGGTTATCGGATGGTAATTGACTTTCGTAAATTAAATAAAGGTACTAAGAAAGATCATTACCCTTTACCTTTTATCGATCAAATGCTAGAAAGACTATCCAAACACACACATTTCTGTTTTCTAGTTGGTTATTCTGGTTTCTCTCAAATACCTGTGTCAGCGAAGGATCAATCAAAAACTACTTTTACTTGCCCTTTCGGTACTTTTGCTTATAGACGCATGCCTTCTGGTTTATGTAATGCACCTGCTACCTTTCAAAGATGTATGATGGCTATATTCTCTGACTTCTGTGAAAAGATTTGTGAGGTATTCATGGATGATTTCTCCGTTTATGGATCCTCTTTTGATGATTGCTTGAGCAACCTTGCTCGAGTTTTGCAGAGATGTGAAGACACTAGTCTCGTCTTGAATTGCGAAAAGTGCCACTTCATGGTTAATGAAGGCATTGTCTTGGGGCATAAGATTTCCGAGAGAGGTATTGAAGTTGATAAAGCCAAAGTTGATGCTATTGAAAAGATGCCATGTCCCAAGGACATAAAAGGCATAAGAAGTTTCCTTGGTCATGCCGGTTTTTATTGGAGGTTCATTAAGGACTTTTCTAAAATCTCTAGGCCTCTGACTAATTTATTGCAAAAAGATATTCCTTTTGTCTTTGATGATGATTGTGTAGAAGCATTTGAAATACTTAAGAAAGCTTGGATCACTGCACCTATTGTTCAGCCACCTGATTGGAATTTACCCTTTGTAATTATGTGTGATGCTAGTGATTATGTTGTAGGTGCTGTTCTGGGGCAAAGAGTTGATAAGAAATTGAATGTTATGCAGTATGCTAGTAAGACTCTTGATACTGCACAGAGAAATTGTGCTTCTACTGAAAAAGAGTTCTTAGCAGTTGTGTTTGCATGTGATAAGTTTAGACCTTATATTGTCGATTCCAAAGTTATTATGCACACTGATCATGCTGCTATTAAATATCTTATGGAAAGATGCTAATCCTAGACTCATTAGATGGGTTCTCTTGCTCCAAGAATTTGATTTGCATATTATTGATAGAAAGGGACCCGAGAACCCCGTTGGAGACAACTTGTCTAGGTTAGAGAACGTTCTTGATGACCCATTGCCTATTGATGATAGCTTTCCTGATGAACAATTAGCGGTCATTAATGCTTCTCATACTGCTCCTTGGTATGCTAATTATGCTAATTACATTGTTGCTAAACTTATACCACCTAGTTTCACATACCAGCAAAAGAAAAAGTTCTTTTATTATTTAAGACATTACTTCTGGGATGACCTACACCTTTATAAAGAAGGAGTAGATGGTGTTATTAGACGTTGTGTACCTGAGCCTGAACAAGAACAGGTCCTATGCAAGTGTCACACTAGATCATATGGAGGACACCACGCTGGAGATAGAACTGCACATAAGGTATTGCAATCCGGTTTTTATTGGCCTACTCTCTTCAAAGATGCTCGTAAGTTTGTCTTATCTTGTGATGAATGTCAAAGAATTGGTAATATTAGTAGACGTCATGAAATGCCTATGAATTATTCTCTTGTTGTTGAACCATTTGATGTTTGGGGCTTTGATTATATGGGACCTTTTCCTGCCTCTAATGGTTACACACATATTTTAGTTGCTGTTGATTACGTTACTAAGTGGGTAGAAGCTATTCCAACTAGTAGTGCTGATCATAACACTTTTATTAAAATGCTTAAAGAAGTTATTTTTCCGAGGTTTAGAGTCCCTATATATCTTATGACCGATGGTGGTTCACATTTTATTCATGGTGCTTTCTGTAAGATGCTTGCTAAGTATGATGTAAATCATAGAATCGCATCTCCTCATCACCTGTAGTCTAGTGGTCAAGTAGAGTTGAGCAACAGAGAGCTCAAATTAATTCTGCAAAGACTGTCAATAGATCTAGAAAGAATTGTTCCAAAAAACTTGATGATGCATTATGGGCCTATAGAACTGCATACAAAAATCCTATGGGCATGTCTCCGTATAAGATGGTTTATGAAAAAGCTTGTCACTTACCTCTTGAAATTGAGCATAAAGCATATTGGGCTATTAAAGAGCTCAACTATGACTTCAAACTTTCCCGTGAGAAGAGGTTATTTGATATTAGCTCACTTGATGAATGGAGAACCCAAGCCTATGAGAATGCCAAGCTATTCAAAGAGAAAGTCAAACGCTGGCATGATAAAAGGATACAAAAGCATGAGTTTAATGTAGGTGATTATGTGTTATTATTCAACTCTCGTTTAAGATTTTTTGCAGGAAAACTTCTCTCTAAATGGGAAGGTCCTTACGTTATCGGTGAGGTCTATCGTTCCGGTGCCATAAAAATCAACAACTTCGAAGGCACAAGTCCGAGGGTGGTGAACGGTCAAAGAATTAAACATTATATCTCAGGTAATCCTATCAATCTTGAAACTAATATTATTGAGACCGTAACCCCGGAGGAATACATAACGGACACTTTCCAGAATGTTCCAGACTCCGAAAAGGAATAGGTATGTGGGACGGTAAGTAAACCGACTCCAAAACAATTCTAATGGTAATTTTTATCTGTTTTGGAATATTTAAGAATTTTGGAAAGAAAGAAGTAGTCCGGGAAGGACACGAGGCCCCCACGAGGGTGCAGGGCACGCCAACCTTCCTGGGCGCGCCCCCCTGTCTCGTGGCCACCTCGTGTGCCTCCCGGACTCTGTTTTCTTGCACGTTACGTATTTTGGTCGGTAAAAATTCATTATATAATCTCCCGAAAGCTTTGACCATCGTATCACGCAAATATCCTCTGTTTTCATTTCGAGCTGTTTTTCTGACAAATCTAGAGCATCATGACGTCTCCAAGTGCTCCCAAGGACAAGTTTTTCGAGAGGGTTATCAACCCCTATCTCGCGAAGGTGCTGCAACACTCTCAAACCATTGCGATGCGTGAGGGGGTGCTGCACATCCGCGATGTGGAGGGACCAAGGCATACTGGAAGCGTGGAGACAAAGCTCGATGCCATGGAGCAACAAGTTTTCAAGTGCCAAGGGATGGTGGAGCATGGACTCAACGCCAACCATATGATGATTGCAGAGTTCACCAACAACCACAAGCTAGATGCCAAGGTCATTGGGGAGACCATCTTCAAGCTTCAAGAGAAAATCGAGCACCTCCAAGCCTAGATCTATGACCTGCAAAACCAAAACTGTGAGTATGAATATAGATTCAAGAGGATGAGTTTGGCTGTAGATTTAAGGATCCCGGAGACTCGATCATCCTTCTATGATGGTGCGCCTATGCCTTGGAAGATGGACGACAAGCCTACATCATCAACAACTCCTACTTCACCACCTCCGAGGACATAATCACATGGGTATGGGCACTCACCTTGGCAACTGCCAAGCTTGGGGGAGGTGCCCCGGTATCGTATCACCATCACACTCCTATCTTTACTGTTTTATTTAGTTCGATCCATTTAGTAGAATCTTGATCTAGTAGATTGAAGTTTTAATATCAAGTAATTTTGAGTTTTGCTTTGTGATCTCTCTATGTAATCGAGTCTGTGAGCTATCTATAATAAAGATTAGTGTTGAGTGAAGGGCTTTGCTATCTTGCCATGATCTTGAGAAAGTCGAAAGAATAAAAATAATTAAAGTGCTCATATTGATCTTATGGATAGTAATGACTTCACACATAGAAAGTGTGAGGCATAAAAGTTGTTTCGAGTTGACAAGCGTAGTTTTGGTCATCGTTGCAATTAATAGGAAGTAATAAGGAAAGAGAGGTTTTCACATACAAATATATTATCTTGGACATCTTTTATGATTCTGAAGCACTCATTAAGTATGACATGCTAAAAGAGTTGACGTTGGACAAGGAAGACAACGTAATGGTTTATGTTTTCTCACATCTCAGTTAAAGTATATTGTCATTGATCTTCCCAACATATTGAGCATGCCTTTCCCTATCATGCTAGCCAAATTCCTTGCACCAAGTAGAGATACTACTTGTGCTTCCAAATATCCTTAAACCTAGTTTCTGCCATGAGAGTCCACCATACCTACCTATGGATTGAGTAAGATTCTTCAACTAAGTTTTCATGTTGGAGGTAATAAAACTTGCTCTCTAAATATGTATGACTTATTAGTGCAGAGAAAATAAGCTTTATATGATCTTGTTATGGAAGCAATAAAAGCGACGGACTGCATAATAAAGGTTCATATACAAGTGGCAATATAAAGTGACGTTCTTTTGCATTAAGATTTTATGCATCCAACCCTAAAAGCACATGACAACCTCTGCTTCCCTCTGCGAAGGGCCTATCTTTTACTTTATGACTTTACTTTATGCTTGAGTCAAGGTGATCTTCACCTTTCCCCTTTTCATTTTATCCTTTGGCAAGCTCCTCGTGTTTGAAAGATCTTGATATATATATCCAATTGGATGTATGTTAGCATGAACTATTATTGTTTACATCACCTTGTCGGATGTTGGGTTCCAGCAGACCCTTAAGGTTCGAACTCTGGGGTGCGCGCGAAGATCTTCCGCCTACCAATCCACGTCTGATCGCCTCGCGAGAATCTAAGCTAAACGATGAACAACACGAGGGACACAAGATTTATACTGGTTCGGCCACCATTGTGGTGTAATACCCTACTCCAGTGTGTAGTGTGGTGGATTGCCTCAGGGACGGATGATGAACAGTACAAGGAAGAACTACCTCGCGAGAGGTGTTCTTGAGCTGATGCGGTGTTCTACTTGGGGTGAATCTACCCGTCCCTCGATCATCTCCTCTCTACTGTGGTGACTAGCCCTATTTATAGGGGCCCTGGTCCTCTTCCCAAATATTGAGCGGGAAGGGCGCCAACAACGGCCATTTTGAAGGGGAACATGTAGTACAGGTTATCCTGACTAAAGTTGGTCTTCGGCTGCCGAAGGCACTGGTGATGACGCCGTCTTGGGCTCCACGGTGACCTCCATCCTGCCACTCTGCTGGTCTTGGTCTCGTTGCACTGAAATGGTAACCTTTGCCTGATGCATCGGTAGTCCACGCATGTGCCTGTCCCCTTGCACCAATGAGGAAATAAGGACGTTGCACAGGCCGGCGCCCGCCTGGCACCCGCCTAGTCTCGATCGTCACGGCTTGCGTCACGAGCACCTTGTGAGGTATCCTTGCCTTGATCTCTCCACCACCTCCTCCGACTAATCCAGCAACAAGCCCATTAGCACAAGTTGTCCTCCCCATTGGAAGGCCCCTTCGTTGTCAGCAAAGCGTTCCGTGACCGCAACGCGTACTACCTCATCGATGCCAGCAAGTCGAACAAATGCAAGACAGACACCGCCGGTGAAAAACAACCCAGCCGTGGAATGCAGAACTCCTCAACCCATTTTACAGTTAGTTGTGTGCACATATGTATCGCTACCTTTTCTAATCGTATTAAACCTATGGGGCCCCAAAAGACGCTCAGGGGCTGCCCTTTCGGACAAAATTATTGTATCTCACACACTTGTGCAATTTTTCTTAAAAACCCCCACCGCCAGTTTGACTCGGTCAAACCCAAGGGCTCGGTGGCTGGCCGGTTTGGCCACCACCCGCCGCCTTCCATAGCAAAACTTGGTGTGTTCAGGTCGTCGCGACCCTCCACTTTCCCCTATGCCGTAGAACTGGCTGTTGGCTGACAAGAAACATGGGCCAAAGCACCAGCACACTACGAATAATAAGTTAGGTTTGCCGGGTTGGACAACCCGGTCCCGCCACCTTAACTTTCCGCATGACCAGCTGCTCGCCAACCGGCTTTGCAGGAATTGCCGCTAGCCGGCCCAGTTGGTGTTTCCCTCGCACTCAATGTTTAAAGAGCCTAAGTACTACATACCCTATTCAAGGGCCAAACTCCTTGTCATGGACCGGAGCCCAGCCGTTCGACTCGCGGGGGGCAGGCCCAAGAAGGGAAGCAAGCAAAAAATGGCGGAAAAACAGAAACAAAAGTGCAAACACTCACGCAATATTTACATCACAAGTTAAAATAAGACCAAGGCCATATTTCATTACATTACACCCAAAACCTCCCTAGTGGGTAGGTGGACCTGCTACCTAATAGAAATTATTGCAAAGATAAAACAGGACGGCCTCACCTTCATGCACCTCCAACACCGGGTTGCGCAGCTGCCGGCACTCCGATGGTGGCCTCCGGGTTCACCGAAGTGCCAGTATCTCCCGCTTCGGCGTTACCATACCCGTAGATGGCCGTCTCCTCGGAGCTGCCATCCCATCGCCCAAAAGCAGGCCCAAGTCATCAACTGGAATGACTGCGCCATCGTCTGTTCTCTCAAGCTGGAACTCGTCATCAATCGTGAACTGAGCGATGTAGCTGGCTCGAGTGGCGATACGCCCAGCCTCCGCCTGCAACTGGCGCTTTGCACCGGCTCTCTGGCCGATTAGCCGGTCCAACGCTAGGTCCGGATGCCAAGACATCACAAACCGGAGCACCAGCTCGGCGCCAGCACAAGCGGCGGGACATGCCACGCATGAAGCTGCTCCGGGTGCATCTCCAACCACTACACCAGCCGCGAGAAGCTGTTTTGCGCAACGGCGCCAGGCCAGAGGGCCGTCGTCATCCCCACGCCGACCTGGGAGAGTCGCACCATCTGCTCACCCAACACTCGCAGACGAGCTTCGAAGGCAACCATGATCTCCGAGAAGGTCCAGGCGACCTGCGGGTTGGTCCTAGAACCCACGACCCCCTCCGGATCACGCTGGAAGCGGACGGCCTGCTACGCCACCCTGTGTGTCTTCGGGAAGTGCCATATAAAGGGTAGAGCAAGACGAGTCAGCAAGAATAGAAAAGAAAGCCGGCTTTTCAACCCGGGAGAATCCAAAGAAAGCACTTACAGGCGAAGGTCTCGTCCAAGTGTTGCGCTTCAAGCAACGTACAATACCTCTCCTTGGTGATGGCACGGTCCCGGTCCTGAAGCGCCTTTTCCAGGTCGGTGACCTTGGCGAGGGCTGCCTTCAGCTCGGCGTCCTTCGCCATGACCGTCTTCTCGTATTCCTTGCAGTAGAGGAGCTCCACCTGGTGGGCCTCCCACACCTTGGCCCCCATCGCCTTCAAACGCTCCACCTCGGCCTAAAGTTGGCCCTTGTCGTCGGCCGACTTATCACGCTGCTGGCCGGCTTCAACAAGGGCATGCTGGCCTCCGCCGCCTTGGCCACCTTAGTCTTGAGACGGTACACCTTGGCCTGAAGCCAACTCTTGTCACTAGCCAGCCGCCCCTGCAGCTGGCTGGCTTCGGCGAGCGCCCGCTGAGCCCCCTCCGCCTCCACCTTCAATTCCGCCACCTCGTCCCGGAGCCGTCCGACGTCAGAAATGACCTGGCTTGGACCAGTCGGGCTCTCCAGGAAGGCACCTCGGCTGCAATAGCTGCACGATGAAGATTCAGAAACGGAAGAAAGAGTACTTTAAGATTTGACCCAACTACTAAGTAGTTGACTCGAATCTCGCGGGCTACACCAAGTGGGTGCACTAGCCCTCCCCCACTAAAAGAGCACGCAAGAAAATTACCTTCAGCGACACGGAGCGCCCCCTCCTTGGCGGCGAGCTGCACTTTGAGCTGCCGGTGCTTTTCCATGAGCCGGTTGATGACACCGACCTGGTAGAAGTCCAGTTGCTAGAAGGAATGATAATCAGCACAAGACGGCAATATAAGATTCGACCCAACTACTATGTAGTTGGCACCAATCTCGGTGGCTACACCCAGTAGGTGCGCTAGCACGCCCCCACTAAAGAGAAGTGTCGGTGTCAAAACCGGCGGATCTCGGGTAGGGGTCCCCAACTGTGCGTCTAGGCGGATGGTAACAGGAGACAAGGGACACGATGTTTTACCCAGGTTCGGGCCCTCTTGATGGAGGTAAAACCCTACATCCTGCTTGATTAATATTGATGATGTGTGTTACAAGAGTGGATCTACCACGAGATCAAGGAGGCTAAACCCTAGAAGCTTGCCTATGGTATGATTGTTTTTCGTCCTATGGACTAAAGCCATCCGGTTTATATAGACACCGGAGAGGGCTAGGGTTACACAGAGTCGGTTACAATGGTTGGAGATCTACATATCTGTATCGCCAAGCTTGCCTTCCACGCCAAGGAAAGTCCCATCCGGACATGGGATGAAGTCTTCAATCTTGTATATTCATAGTCTTGGAGTCCGGCCGATGATGATAGTTCGGCTATCCGGACACCCCCTAGTCCGGAACTCCCTCAGTAGCCCCTGAACAGGCTTCAATGACGACAAGTCCAGCGCGCATGTTGTCTTCGGCATTGCAAGGCGGGTTCTTCCTCCGAATAATTTATAGAAGATTGTGAACACCAGGATAGTGTCCGGCTCTGCAAAAATAAATTCCACGTACCTCCGCACAGAGAATAATATTACACAAGTTCAATCTGCTGACGTATTTTGCGGCGTGACGTCACACCACTACCAAGCCATTACTAGAATCGTTTTTATTGTACCACCTCAGCGCGTTTAGCGAAGCGGTTTCCTTGGCACGTCTTGTTGAAGCAGAGATCGTGTTCCCCTTATTCCGGGATTCCCATCAATACGAACGTGGGCAAGCCAACCGCACCATTGATTGCGGCGCTTGGGGGATAAGCGAGTTTTATCAGGCCAGTGGGGACGCCTGTTTGTGTCCGCCCATATAAGGGGATAAAGATCCAACCCTTTTACCTGCGCCTTCTTCCTCCTTGGCTTATCCAACTCCGCGAACTCGAGCTCCAGCGCCCAAGTCCGCACTTCTCACCTCAACCTTCTCCAACTATGTCCGGAGTGGGAGGCAAGTGGATGGCCTCCTCCGTCACGGAGGGGCAGATCCAGAAGCTGCGCAACGCCGGATATTTGTCCAGCAACATCGCGCACCGGCTCCCCGACGAGGGAGAGCTCATCCCCACCCCCAGGCCCCATGAGAGGGTAGTATTTCTTCCCCATTTCCTCCGCGGACTGGGCTTCCCACTTCATCCCTTTGTCCGGCGGCTCATGTTCTACGACAGTCTGGATTTCCATGATCTGGCCCCGAATTTCATCCTCAACATCTCGGCGTTTATCATCGTGTGCGAGGCCTTCCTCTGCATCCAGCCCCACTTCGGTTTGTGGCTCAAGACCTTCAACGTCAAGCCGAAGGTAGTGAAGGGCAGCCAAGCGGAGTGCGGAGGCGCCATGGTGGGCAGGATGTCCCACGTTACTTGGCTGGAGGGCACTTTCGTGGAAACCATTAAGGGGTGGCAATCGGGGTGGTTCTACATCACCGAGCCGCATGACCCTGAATGGGTAGCGGCCCCCAAATTCAGATCCGGCATCCCTACACGGCTCACCTCCTGGAAAGAGAGTGGCCAGATCTGGGGTGATTCGGAGGAGCTGACCGGACTCCAAGCATGTATCCAAAAGCTGGTGGACAAGAAGCTCAAGCTTGTCAACATAGTCCAGGTCATGCTCACCCACCGGATTCTCCCATGCCAACGACGGGGTTTCAACATGTGGGAGTTCGATCCGGCGCAGCACCAGACTCTGAGCGGGCTCTTCGACACTACGTACGAAGATGTCTGGAAGGTGCTATTCAAGGGCGCCGAGGCTCCCGCATCCGCTACCGAAGATCGCGGATTCAGCTCGCAGCGTCCGGCTGACGAGGTAAGTGATTTTGTCCTTTACGGAACGCTCGTTTTCCATAGTTTGACTCTATGCGGGATCTAAACTCCCTTTACCTTTGACAGGACTAGCTGGCGAAGGCCGAACAGACTATCTGTCCGGCCCCGTTGCCAGAGGACCCAGCGGACGCCTGCCTAACGGTGCTGCTGGCTCCGGCACCCCACGTGGTGCCGGAGAAGAAGGCCAGGAATAAGGCCACGGGACTCGGAAGAGTTCCCATTTTCAGGTGCTATCGGATGACGACTCCGAGGCCGACTCCTCTCACCAAGGTGAGGAGGAGAAGAAGAAAGCCTCTCCCCCAGAGGGGGGAGAGAAGAAAAGGAAGGCCTCCCCAACGAGGGAGGCCGAAGGGTCCATGAAGGGAAAAACTCTTCCCCCAGACTGCTCTGCCAATGCCAGTGACGACGACGAGGACTGGCCTCCAAGGGCCAAGCCCCTGGCGAGATTGTGAGTATCCGGACTCCCGAATAACTTCATGGTTTTTATTTTTTGCCACACAATGTCTTTCTAATGCCGCATACAACCCTGCAGTCCGCCCAAGGACGATCTTCCCGCTTCGTCAAGCGGGTCCTTAGGTGCATCGGATATGGATTCTCTTCCGACCGCCTCCACCCCCCGTGACACGGACGATGCCGAGGTGGGATCCCGGGAAGGGACCCGCCAGGAGGAGGAGGCCCCGGAGGTGTCGCAGGACAACCTCCCGGACTTTGCACCGGACTCGGCTCCGGATACCATAGTGGCTCCAGAGTCCGGCGGGCGGCCCCTTCGTAAGAAGGGCAAGACCGTGACGCCGGCAGCCTCTGTCCAACCGGAGGCGCCAGATAGCTTGCTGGAGGCGCTTAATGGCACCTCCATCAAAGAGGAACACCGCACTGTTATGAGTGCGGTGATTCAGAAGGTGCAGCTCGCCAAGAGCGGGCTGACCGAAGCCTACAGCAGCCTTCTAACAGGCTTTGAGGTAAGAATTTTGATATATGTAAAATAGTACCGCATAGACAGTAGCCCCTGATGCTAGGTTCGGTGTTCGGAAAGAAAAGCCAGACTAAGGATCTTAAGAAGATATACGCAGGAGTCATAAAAATATGTCAATATGGGATTGCAGGCTGGGCTGCTGACCTCTGCCGCACTGACTGCAGAGGTCAATACTTTGAAGGAAAGACTCAAGCGGTCCGAGAACGAGCTCGGCCATGCCAAGAAGCAGCTCGAGGACAAGGAAGGTGAGTAACACCTTATTAAAATTGTACCTTACAGAAAAGGATTTTGGTTGCAAAAAGTATGACAAGGATAACGTGGGTATTGCAGGGGCCACTAATGAGGTGGCGACCCTGAAAGAGGCGGTGGCCGTGGCCGAACGCAATGTGGCCGCGGAGCGTACCGAGCGAGAGAAGCAGGAGGTGCGGGTGGCGGAGGTACAGCAAGAGCTCCAGGATCTCATGAAAAAACATGAGAGCCTAGAGCATGACTCGAAGACTCAAGAGTCTGAGCTTGCAAAGGCTCTTGAGAGTGCCAAAGCCGCTAAGGCCGAAGCCTACAAGGCCCTCCAGGAAATCGAGGCGTTGAAGAA
The DNA here is from genome assembly GCF_018294505.1 of Triticum aestivum. Classification (NCBI taxonomy): domain Eukaryota; kingdom Viridiplantae; phylum Streptophyta; class Magnoliopsida; order Poales; family Poaceae; genus Triticum; species Triticum aestivum. Next base: position 156,168,332 of record NC_057804.1, read on the forward strand.
AATAGCAGCGGGTAAGGCATTTTTCATGCAAAGTAAGCATGTGAGTGTTAATTACCTGTTGCTTACCCGAATTCAGAGCTCTCCAGGAGCGTTCCCAGATCTTCCTCGCAGCGTGTTCGATGCTGCTGCGTTCTACCGGGCCGAGGAGGGGAGCTCGACGGAGAAGGTCTTCTGGTCTCAATATGCTGAGGCCGGACATCCGGTGCCCCTTAGCGACCAGCTGAAGCAGCTGGTCGAGCTCCACAAGGCGGCCGAACAGGCTATGAAGGGCCTCATAGTTCGGCTGTGGCCTAAGGAGGCCATGCCTGGGAGCGTGCCCGTGGGTTGAAGTCATCAAGCACTCCGCCTGTATTTAAGGTGCCCGTCGGGCCCTTGCCCACGCAAAGGTACATTGGGGCAAGATGGATGCCCAGAAGCTCGTCACGGACCCGCCACCGCAGGTCAAGGAGCATTGCACGCCCGAGATGTATTATAAGAGTGTGCTGAAGGGCGTCCGCACTATTGCGGGTGAGTGCTCCAAAGATGTAATATTTGAGTAGACTCGCATTTTCTTATCCTGTGCGCTGAAAACTTAGTTCATTTGTGCTAAGCAACGCTTTTTAATTTAAAATATTACCTTCTGTGCGGCTGTTTATCAAATCTGAGAGATGGCAAGTCATCGGCTTCAGCCCCCATGCCACGAGTGCTGGGGTGTTCGGGATAAATTTGAGCACTCTTGTTCCCATATTTGGGTCCATCTAGGGAGGCGCTCAACAGAACAAACAAGGCAACCGGACTTATAATGCTTGAACACTCTCACTTAGCCATAGAATTCTATAATTTTAAATTTCGGCGAAGCCCCTAGTCTTCGGAAGGTCGAATTTGGGGCGCTATCCACGCCTGGGCCGGACAAAGTCGGCTCCTCGCTCTAAGCGGCATAAGTCTTTAAGGACTCGCAAAAAACCTCTCGAACAGCGACCAGCTCTCGCCTCATCATGACGGTCAGTTTTAGCTTTCTCCACTGAGGCACTTGCCTAGCTCAACCGGGGCGCAATCGCAGTGGTTCTCCCAGTGCTACCTTAGCCGATACAACGGAACGTAAGGTACCAAAACATGGGAGCCGGGCAAACCCAACTATTGACCTAAGACATGATTCGGAGCCGATGCATATAATGCTATAAGTTCGGGGTGCCGCACTTGTGGAAGTGTTCGGACTTGTCACACCATGATGCGGGAAACATAAGCCCCTGTTGTATTTAGCCGTACCAAAACGTACGGATGCGACATGTCACAAATGAACATATGTATAAAAGAGAAATGCAATTGGAAGCAAAAAGGTGCTGCATTACTTATTCAAGAAAAACTGTTGTAAGTGCAGAACGATACAAATGGTGCGATAAGCAAGGGATGGGACTGTTAAACATGTCCCCCTCCACGGGTAGGCTGCGGAATGGTGCATCAAATAGATTTAATGCTCGTAATGGAGACCACCTAGATATTCGTTGTAGCCTTTCTTCTTCCCTGGCTGTTGCATCGTGAGTTCGGCAGGTCTACTGCCGGACAGGGCCTCTGACGAACGGAGTCCTGTGGATAAAAATAAAAAAGAAAAAAAGAACGACACACTTGAGAGCCCCTGGTGTGGTTGAGCCGCAGTCTGGGCCTATCGTGGACGCGCCCCTCTCCCCATGCCCATGGTATCTTCAGAGCGTAATGGTGTACGCGAAGGACCTGTCTTGACGTTTTACAGGGGCTAGGGTTGGGGCCGCACTGTTACGCGTGCTCGGAACGTGCCAGGTGGTCTTGTTGTAGGTTACTCCGGGCGCACTGAGCTGTGTCCGGCCGCTTAACGGCCGGACTCGAGAATTGCCTTAAGAGGCTGCATTGTACTTCTGCCGCAAGAGCCGCTGTATGTTCCTCCGTGTGGAGAGAACATTCAGTGTTTCCGTTGACCGTGATGACTCCTCGAGGGCCTAGCATCTTGAGCTTGAGGTATGCGTAGTGAGGCACCGCGTTGAACTTTGCAAATGCAGTACGTCTGAGCAGGGCATGATAGCCGCTGCGGAACGGAACTATGTCGAAGATTAACTCCTCGCTTCGGAAGTTATTCGGGGATCCGAAGACCACTTCCAGTGTAACAGAGCCTGTACAATTGGCTTCTACACCTGGTATGACGCCTTTAAAGGTCGTCTTGGTAGGTTTAATCCTTGAGGGGTCTATGCCCATTTTGCACACTGTATCCTGATAAAGCAGGTTCAGGCTGCTGCCGCCGTCCATCAGGACTCTGGTGAGGTGAAATCCATCGACGATTGGGTCTAAGACCAATGCGGCGAATCCGCCATGGCGGATGCTGGTGGGGTGGTCCCTTTGGTCAAAAAGTGATCGGGCAGGAGGACCATGGATTGAACTTCAGGGCAACTGGCTCCATCACGTATACATCCCTGAGTGCAGGCTTCCGCTCCCTTTTGGGTATGTGCGTTGCGTATATCATGTTCACCGTCCGCACCTGTGGGGGGAAACCCTTCTGTCCTCTATTGTTCGGCGGTCGGGTCTCTTCCTCGTCATCGCTATGCAGCCCCTTGTCATTGTTTTCGGCAATTAACTTGCCTGCCTGCTTGAATACCCAACAGTCCCTGTTGGTGTGGTTAGCTGGCTTTTCGGGGGTGCCGTGTATCTGGCACAAGCGGTCGAGTATTCGGTCCAAATTGGACGGACCCGGAGTAGTTCTTTTGAATGGCTTTTTCCGCTGATCGGGTTTAGAGCCTCTAAATCCGGCATTGACTGTTGTATCCTCACTATTGTCGCCGTTAATGCGGCGTTTGTTTTTGTTACGACATGACCTGCCATTACGGTCCTTGATATCTGGACTGCCAGAATTTTTGTTGAGGTTGTTGCTGCGTGCTAGCCAGCTATCCTCACCCGCGCAGAAGAGGGTCATGAGTGATGTGAGGGCTGCCATGGATTTTGGCTTTTCCTGTCCCAGGTGCCCGGCAAGCCACTCGTCGCGGATATTATGATTGAAGGCCGCGAGGGCCTCTACATCCGGACAGTCGACGATTTGGTTTTTCTTGGTTAAGAATCGTGTCCAGAATTGTCTGGCCGATTCGTCTGGCTGCTGAATTATGTGGCTTAGGTCATCAGCGTCTGGTGGTCGCACATACGTGCCTTGGAAGTTATCGAGGAATGCGGCTTCCAGGTCTTCCCAACTCCCAATTGACTCTGCTGGCAAGCTGTTAAGCCAATGCCGGGCTGGTCCTTTAAGCTTGAGGGGGAGATATTTGATGGCGTGAAGATCGTCACTGCGGGCCATGTGGATGTGAAGGAGATAGTCTTCGATCCAAACCGCAGGGTCTGTTGTGCCATTGTAAGATTCAATATTCACGGGTTTAAACCCTTTGGGGATTTGATGATCCATTACTTCATCTGTGAAGCATAGTGGGTGTGCGGCGCCTCTGTACTGGGCGATATCACGACGGAGCTCAAAAGAGCTTTGTCTGTTTTGTTCGGCCCGGCCGGACTTACTGTGTCCGGCGCGATGGTTGTCGTCACGTACCATGGGGCGCCCACGGGATCCATAGATCGATCTTGATTGCCTTGCCCTATCCTCCAATATATCTCGCAAGTCCGGAGCGTTCCCCGATGGCCTTGTGCTTTTCGAGCAATGCCGGGGTACGGGTCTAGTGAAGGGCCTAGAGGCCTCTCTGTCGCGACCACGGGGTGGTCGGTCAGCCGTATTGTCTCCTGGTGATGCGGGTTCATACACCTCCTCCTCTAATCGGGGGAGCAACTTGCGTTTAGGGTAGCTTTTGGAGGGGCGTTCGAGCTCATGCTCTTCGGCCGCGAGGACTTCAGTCCATCTGTCGGCTAGCAGGTCTTGATCGGCTCTAAGCTGTTGCTGCTTTTTCTTGAGGCTGTTCGTCGTGGCCATAAGCCTGCGTTTAAAATGCTCTTGTTTGACGGGATCCTCAGGCACGATGAATTCATCATCGTCGAGGTTTGCCTCGTCTCTGGAGGGAGGCATATAATCCTCTACCTCTTCTTCTGCCGCTTTCTCATGAGGGAAGGCGTCTCCATCCTCTTGCGCTGGATCTTGCTGGAGTGGGTTGTCTTTGGCACTGTACCGTGTATTATTGTCTCCGGTGCCGGAATCTTCATTCTTGCTGTGGCGGGATTTAGAGCGGCGCCGCTGACCCCGGCGCTTGGGCTGTTTCTTGGAGGGGTCATCCTCTGTTGTTCCTTCGCCATTCCTATCCTTTGGGATATCCACCATGTAAATGTCATATGATGAGGTGGCTTTCCAGTGCCCGGTGGGCGCTGGTTCTTGGTCGTCTTCGGCATCGTCGTCCATACCGTCGATGTCTTCGGAGTCGTAGTCTAGCATGTTGGTTAGATCGTCAACAGTGGCTACCAAGTGGGTGGTGGGTGGGCTTTGAATTTCTTCGTCGTCCGCATCCCAACCGTCCTGACCGCAGTCCGGCCAGGGCTCTCCTGATAACGAGAGATACTTTAGCGAACTCAAGATGTCGCTGAAAGGTGAGTGTGGAAAGATGTCCGCTGTGGTGAACTCCATGATCGGCGCCCAATCAGATTCGATCGGAGGGGGCGCGGGAGGTTCGGAGTCCGGCAAGGAGTCCGGCACCTCGGAGTCACGAGCTTCATGAGGGACAAGGTCAGTGTTTGGCTCTATCGCCGTAGAGGTTGCAGCCCCCTCGGCGGTGTCTAGCCATCCATCCTCGATCTGCGCAGCCGACTCCGAATTGAAGATCGGAGCGGGCTTGAGTGCGGCCTCCAGGGTACTGTCCGGCTGCAGAGCTAAATCATGCTCGCCGTGACAGTGCGGCACGCTCGGCTGTGGCTCGAATCCATTGAGGATCAAGTCCCCGCGGATGTCAGCCGTGAAGTTTAAACTTCCAAATCTGACATGACGGCCAGGGGCGTAGCTTTCGATCTGCTCTAGTTGGCCAAGCGAATTGGCCCGCAGTGCGAAGCCGCCGAATACGAAGATTTGTCCGGGGAGGAAGTTCTCACCCTGGACTGCATCATTGATGATGATCGAAGAAGCCATCGAGCCTATCGGTGACGACACAGAGGAACTCTCAATGAAAGCACCAATGTCGGTGTCAAAACCGGCGGATCTCGGGTAGGGGGTCCCGAACTGTGCGTCTAGGCGGATGGTAACAGGAGACAAGGGACACGATGTTTTACCCAAGTTCGGGCCCTCTTGATGGAGGTAAAACCCTACGTCCTGCTTGATTAATATTGATGATGTGTGTTACAAGAGTGGATCTACCACGAGATCAAGGAGGCTAAACCCTAGAAGCTAGCCTATGGTATGATTGTTGTTCGTCCTATGGACTAAATCCATCCGGTTTATATAGACACCGGAGAGGGCTAGGGTTACACAGAGTCGGTTACAATGGTAGGAGATCTACATATCCGTATCGCCAAGCTTGCCTTCCACGCCAAGGAAAGTCCCATCCGGACACGGGACGAAGTCTTCAATCTTGTATCTTCATAGTCTTGGAGTCCGGCCGATGATGATAGTTCGGCTATCCGGACACCCCCTAGTCCGGAACTCCCTCAAGAAGCAAGAAGAAAAAACAGAAGACAAAGGGAAAAACCTTATCGTCACAGCGCGCTCCATCCCCGCCCCCGTTCCGTCTTGACCAGGGCGCAGGCCTGGACCCTGTCCACGCGCCCGCGGAGGCGATGGCTCACGGCAGCCATCGCCACCTCCTCCCAGGTCAAGGGCCCAAAGAAGACCTCACCGGGCCCAGCCCGAGCGGGCTGCGACCCGGTGGCCTGACGGCCCCCGGCCTGGATACCAGGACGTGTTCGCCGCTGACCGGCTCATCCGCAGCTGATGTCCTATCAGCGTTCTCTCCAGCACGACGGAGAGATTTGCCTGCGGTGCCGCCTGCTGTGGCGCCATACCCATCAGCATCTGAGGCGCCCCCTCCGGCGTCACCCGTGCTGCCTCCTCCAAGACGGCGTCACCGCATCCTCCCTTGGCCTCCGCCCGCTCAACCGCATCGGCCCGTGGCAGGGTGTCTTCCCAGATCACCACGACCTCCCGGTCAAGGCCCACCACCTCTGTGCGGCCGTCCTGGCCGCGCTTCCCTGTGACGGCGGCATGAAAACCGTCGCTGAGGGCTCCATGCCTGCCGGCATCTCGGGCCACGCTGTCTCCACGCCGGCCCGCGCCCACGCCGCGGCAACACTGACCCAAGCCCGTGCCTCGGCCCTGTTCCGGTCCCGCCAGGCGATGCCCTTAGTGTCGACCGGATCCAGGCCAAGGTCCAGATTGTCCCCCTCCTTGTCCCGCTCGATGACATTGGTCCGGGTTTTCTAGAAGACTGAGCCACCAAGGGACGTAGACTCCGACACCACCAGCGCCAGCGATACCGGCGACCTAAAGCACAACGGAGTAAGAAGCGAGAACCAAGAGAAGCCACTCCGAGACTCGCCAGAATTCAATAGAACAGAACTCACCAGCCACCAGCAGAACGGTTGGCCTTGCTGGCGCCGCCAGCGGACCATGGTGCCTCGTCTTGTGGGGCGGCTTCGTGCCGGCCGTCGGGTCCACCATGCGCTTCGCGGCCGGATTCCAGGGTGCCATGTCCCCCTTCCCATGCGGCCATCTAGCCGCAGCCGCCCCACGGGAGGACCTGGCCGCAACTGCGCCGCCGCCTCCTCCGCTCGCCACTGCTGCGTTGTTAATTTTCATTAACACCTCCACCATCGGCCGGTGTCTCCACAAGTCAAACACGAAGCTTACCCGCCCGGCGCACCTTGCCGGCTTCGGTGTCAGCCTCCTCCGGGTCCTTGCCCGGGACCGATGCGTCCTCCGAGCTGGTCCGCTCCACCTGCGTCGGCGCCCGGTCATATGGATGCCGGATGGCATTCAGCAGCACCTCCATCGTCGCATCAGGACGAACAAGAATATGAGTAGCGGCAAAACATGAAGACCAAGGACTCACCACCAGTGCCGGGCGCGTCTAGCTATACAGAGGCTTCCCAATCTCCCAGTCCTCCTTCAGCCCGGCCTTGGATATATCTTTGACCTGGCAGGCCACATGATCCACCCCCAGGCGTAGGTTCGACATCCTGTTGGGGTCTTGAAGACTAGTCATCAGGCCAATGATGTGGGAACGGTGCTACAGCGGCAGCACATGGCGCGTGATGAAGGCGGCGATGATATCCGCGCCACTGAGCCCCTCCTTCTCCTTCATCTCCGTCAACCGCTGACACAAGTTGAGCACCCCATGCGACGGGTGCTTGGGAAGTAGGTCCAGTTCCGCTTCTCCTGCGGTGGCGCATTGACGAAGGGCGGCAGGTTGATCTGGTCCGCACCAAGGTTGCGAACGTAGAAGAAGGAGTTATGCCACTTCTTGGCAGAATCCTCCAGCGGCATCTTGGGGCACCCTGCGCGGCCGCGTCGAGACAAAGGTGGCATGTCACGCCCAATATGCGACCCTAACCAAAAGGAACTCGAAGGTCCCACCAAGGATAGACCCGCATATTGAAACGCTTTTGCAAGGTGGATATCATTACATCAGCATTACATAATAGATGGGGATACATAAGTAAGGCATACAATGCCACATGAATACAACATCACAATACATAAGAGCATCATCCGACTACGGATGAATCACAAACAGAAACTCAAACAACATCCACCGTGCTAGCCCAGGCTGCCGACCTGGAACCTATCCCCTGATCGAAGAAGAAGCAGAAGAAGAACTCAACGCAAGCAAGCATCGCTCTCGCGTCATGATCATCGCAAAACCTATACCTGCAACTGTTGTTGTAGTAATCTGTGAGCCACAAGGACTCAGCAATCCCATTACCATGCGTATCAAGACTAGCAAAGCTTAAAGGGAAAGGAAGGGGTAAAGTGGTGAGGCTGCAGCAACGACTAAGCATATATGGTGGCTAACATACGCAAATAAGAGCGAGAAGAGAGCAAGCAGAACGGTCGTGAAGCTATCAATGATCAAGAAGTGATCCTGAACTCCTACTTACGTCAAATATAACCCATAAACCGTTTTCACTTCCTGGACTCCGCCGAGAAGAGACCATCACGGCTACACACACGGTTGATGCGTTTTAAATCGGATCTGCTGTCAAGTTATCTACAACCGGACATTAACAAAATTCCCATCTGCCTATAACCGCAGGCACGACTTTCGAAAGATTATACCCTGCAGGGGTGTCCCAACTTAGCCCATTACAAGCTCTCACGATCAACGAAGGAATAGACCTTCTCCCAGGAAGACCCGATCAGACTCGGAATCCCGGTTTACAAGACATTTCAACAATGGTAAAACAAGACCAGCAAAGCCGCCCGATGTGCCGACAAATCCCGATAGGAGCTGCACATATCTCGTTCTCAGGGCACACTGGATGAGCCAGACGACGGGTTGGCATAGACCCTGGTTGCCCAGGGGGCGCCGGACATCGCTCGATTTGGACCAACACTTAGACAAGCACTGGCCCGGGGGGGCTAAAATAAAGATGACCCTCGGGCTCCGGAAACCCAAGGGAAAAAGGGCTAGGTGAGGCAAATGGTAAAACCAATGTTGGGCCTTGCTGGAGGAGTTTTATTCAAAGCGAACTGTCAAGGGGGTCCCATAAATCACCCGACCGCGTAAGGAACGCAAAATCCAGGAACATAACACCGGTATGACGGAAACTAGGGCGGCAAGAGTGGAACAAAACACCAGGCATAAGGCCGAGCCTTCCACCCTTTACCAAATATATAGATGCATTAATAATATAAGAGATATTGTGATATCCCAACAAAATCCTGTCCACCATGGAGCAATCTTCAACTTCACCTGCAACTAACAATGCTATTAGAGGGGCTGAGCAAAGTGGTAACATAGCCAAGCAACGGTTTGCATAGGAAAGGTGTCAAAGGTTAGAGGTTCATGGCAATTTGGGAGGCTTGATAAACAGGTGATAGGTAGCACAGCATAGCGATAGAACGAAGCAACTAGCATAGCAATGATAGTAGTGAGATCCAGGGTAGCGGTCATCTTGCCTGAAATCCCGCTAGGAAGAAGAACGAGTCCATGAAGAAGACGAACCAACGTAGTCGAACGAATCCTCACAAACGCAACGTTACCGGAACTAAGAAGCAACACCGGAAAGAAGCAAACAACATGGTAAACACACAAGCATAATCATGGCATGATGCACAATCAAGTATGATGCATGTCCGGTTTAAAGAGGCATGGCATGGCAAAGTGCAACAAACAATACTACAAATTAAGTGGAGCTCAATATGCAACGAGTTGCATATTGACGAAACACCACATTCATTAATTTAGTTCACTCTTGTTTATGTACCCAACAATATTAAATGTTGATTAACATGGCAAGAGGTGAAGTAAAACAAAACTACCTATCTAGGCAATTTTAAATGAGGCCGGAAACAACAAACAACAATTCTAGAAAATCCCCATGTGCATATTTTGAGTTTGGTACTGTTCTGCCCTAAACAATATTTTAATGTTGTTAAACAGCAAAATAAAGTGCACCATGTTAATCTAGGCATTTTTCCACCCCATTTACATATAAAGTTTATTAAAATTGGAGCTACGGTTATTTAGTTATGAAATAAATCATTTAAACATGGCATTTAGCAAAAATAAATGCAAACAGCATTTTAAACATTTTTAACATGGATAAAAGTTGCATATTATGAAACTAGATGCAATTCTAAGCATTTTACATATACAAAGTATTTACATATGATGCACGGTTAATTTAACATGAGCATTTTAAAATGATGGCAATTTTCTGTAAATATGCATGATAAAGAATAAATGCTAAAACGCATGGAACAGGAAAAAAACATGCATAGGCCGAATTGCAGCACACCGCAGCAGCCCAGGAGTGGATCAGGCCCAACAGGCCATATGTGTGCATGCTAGGGGGGGGGGAATAAACAAAAGAGGGGCAAAAGAATTGGGGGCACCCTGGGATACGATCCCAAGACCTCCTGCAAGTGTGCGTGCGGGCTGACCATCTGAGCTAGAGCCGTGCCTCTGCATTGAAAGGGGTTCGGCTCATTTTGAACTAGCAAAACTCTAGGGTTGCTTCCCCGTTGCGCACAGGGAGCTTGGAGAGGCTGCCGGCGAGCAAACGTGACCGCGGCGAGGGCGGCTGAGCAGTGTCGGGTGTGGGGAAAAGGGAGGGTGGTGCACTGTACGGCGCACGCGTACAGATGCTCGAGCACGAGCTCATGCTCGTCTCGGGCATGGCACGACAAGGCGGATGACAGCGACAGCTTGGCGGACATGGGGCGAGAAGCGAGGCGAGCTGCGGGCATGGGCGTGCGCGTGTGCGGGCTGCAGGTGGCGCGGTGCGTGTGTGCGTGTGTGGATCAACGAGCAGAGCAACGACATGAACACCAGCACGAACTCGAGGCCATCCATGGCGAACGAACTTGGGCAACATGGATCGGGTATTACAGCGATGGTAACAACAGGGAAAGAAGATGGGGAGGCGCGACTGCTCACAACGGGTGGGGACACGCTGCCGAGGGCGAGGCGAGGCGCTGATCATGGCGGCGTGCGGCTCTGGCTTCGGCTCCGCAAAGAAGATAAACAGGGGAGGTAGGCGACGTAGAGGAGGACGACCACGTCGACCTTGGACCTCCTAGCTCCTCGACTTGCTGGAAAACGAAGGAGACGATGACGTGGACGACGACGAGCTGCTGATCTCCGGTGCGCCGTGGTTCCGGGAAGCAGAGAGCGAAGACGACGAAGGGGAAGGAGCTCCGGGTCCGTGCGGTCGTGTGCGTAGCCGTGGAAGAAGTGGAAGACGTCCGCAATGCTCCCGTGGACGAAGAAGACGGCTACGGCGATGATCAAGCCGGGGAGGAGCTTGCGCTCTCCTCGGCCATGGCACGGGCGACGACTATGGGTTGCTTGGGTTTGGACCTACCAGGTGGCGGTGGCGTGGGGAGGAACGAGGGGGAGAAGGGAAACCCTAGGGAGGAGCTCTCTTATAAAGGGGGAGACTAGACGGCACGACCTCGGCGTCCGTGAGCGCGTGCTCACGGCGCTGCTGTTGCGGCTACCGCTCCAGAGAGGAGGGAGATGGTGTGAGGCGAACGGAGCAGGTGGCCGCTAGCGGCTTACTGGGCCGGCTAGGGAGGGAAGCCCAGGTGGGCTGCGCTGGGCTGGTGCTGCTCTTTCTCCTTTCTATTTCTTCAAATAGAAATAAAAGAGCAAAAACACAGAGGAATTGGAGAGTGTTGTGAGAGAAATTATAATATCCCTGGAGTCCAGAATTTGTGCAGAATTTGAATAAATTGCTTTGGGAATTTTTAAGGACATAAAAATAATTCAAGTTTGAATTAGATTCAAACTTGAGTCATTTTGAACCCTACCAAAACAACTCCAAATGAGTTGATAATTGGCAGAGAGGTGTAGGCAATGAGCAGGATTTATAGGAAAAGAATGAACATTTATGGAGGACATAAAATGGCACTAGCAAAAATGAAAGGTATAAGAAGGAAGGAGGTGTTGATTCATGGCATGGCTTGAGAGAGAGATATGGAGGGCTGATGCACACACAACATGAAGAATGCAACCCACATGATGAGCATGATGAAATGTAAAATGACAAGGGTACAATGCAACATAACAAGTGAGATGAGCATGGTGTAAGAAGCAAATATATGACAAGGCACTCAACATGATCATGGCAAAACATATAGGAATTAAATATGCAAAACAATTATGATAGTGCAACAAACATAATAAACACATGGCAACAACTAAAATAAATAGAAGGCATCTAGAGCATCGGTCTCGGGGCGTTACATGGCACCACAAGAGGACATCTCTCTGGCCCCGGCCCCTACTTCTTCAAGAAGTAGCGGCGCAACCAGAGGTCAATGGTGGGCTCGACTCCCAGGTACCCCTCGCGGAAAGTGACGAAGCCGGAGAGCTGCAGGATGGCGTTCGCACCAAGATGATGTGGTTGGAGCCTGAAGAACTCCAGGAAGGTGTGGAACAAGTGGCTCGTGGGAAGCCCAAACCCGCGCTTCAAATGTGTGAAGAAGACCACGTGCTCGGTCCCCTCCGGCCGTGGCTCCTACTTGCCTTCCTGCAGTCGCACGACAACCTCCATCTCCCTTAGCAGGCGTCTAGTGGAGCACTGATACTGGATGTCTGTGGCGGTGATGGTTGAGCCCATCCACGTCCCCGACGACAGCGCCATCAGTGATGTAGGGTGGAGCAGGTAGAAGGAGAGAAGATTGGCGATGAAGTTTTCCTCGAAGAGCGACGGAGCGTCGCAGCACACGGCGGTCCCAAGAGCAAAGGAAAGAGGAAGAAGATGGGGAGCACGAGGGGGAGTGATCTCTGCTGCCCCCCTCCCCCTCCCCAATTTATAAGCCACGGCTCAAACATGGGGAAGTGGGATCGTTTGCGCATGCCCCTCCCACTTCCCTGCAATATGTGCGCACGTACCACAGGCAATAATTGCCTCAAGAATGGCAACCAGCTCGCGGACGCCGCAATAAATCCACGTGCGTGGGCCGAGGGCGCACAGTAGCGAGCCCTGGCTCATCGCCATGTCCTGTCGCACGCGTGGCCTATTAGGCCCTTCGGCTTCCGAGCACCACGTGGCGCCCACGCGGAACCCAAAAGATTGCTTCAAGATTCAGCAGACTCCTTGGTTTCCCGCCCATGTAGGGTTGCCGTGATCTGGCTTCCGGAAGTCGGCACAGAATGGGTGTTGCCAGACCCAACGGCCGCAAGCTTCACCTACAGGCGTCTTCTCAGGGGGGAAATTGCGAAGGCCCACTCACTCGAAGCCGGCAGACCTTCACAGTTTCGGGGACTACTGTCGGGGGGATGAACCCCGGGCAGGCAACGGAACCCGGATCCCTTTCAAAAACATCGGGGTCAGTGCCAACCCTCAGTCTGGCTCGCACCAGGCCGGGTTCCTCAGCCAGGCCAAGTCCCTCAACCCGACCGAACTCTTCGGCACGACCAAGACGGCGACATGGCCCTGCTGGCTGTAGCAAGCCAGCCGAACCTGGTGCACCAATAGTTGCCCAACAAGCCAACCCGATTTTGCGTATTCCTCCACCCTACCAGGGGTAGGCTCCCGTCCCATCCCAGTCATACGATGTGACGACTCTCCATTCAAAGATGAGCAAGGCAACAGTGCCCCACCAACTCCTCTGACAAGGAGAGGCATGGCAACAATGCCCCACCTACCCTGCTGATCGAGGCCGGCGTGGCTACAGCACACCCGTCGTCATTGCCGACGACAACAGACGATGACCGGGTGGAGCGCCACTATAGAAGACTCGACCCGTCCACTCCATGACGTTCGACGAGATAGAGAACAGTACCTCCTGGCACACGGGGCCCTCGCCCGGGGAATCCAGCAAGCCCTGACACCCAGCGGGTTCCAGCACCGGCTTCCCGGATGAGGACAACCCGGCCCCACGAACTTGTAACTTTACCCTGGGGGTTGGCCTATAAAACCCTCCAGGAGCCCTCATGTACACGGGCAAGCAACAGACGCATCGCACGATCAGCATAGCCACAAACACATTCACCCGCGGGGAGAAGGAGCAGCCTAAGCCCTAGCCTGCCTTCCTTCTTCTCCCATACAGCTCCAGGAGCAACTCTTTACCGTAGCATATAAACCATGCTTGGCAGGACTAGGGGTATTATCTCTCCGGAGAGCCACGAACCTTGGTATGTCTTGCATCCCTCACTCGGTCATACCGACCTCGCCTCTGGAGCCCACCGGTGCCCTCAAGCCTCGTTCTCTCTTTAGTCATCCTTTGGCATCTCCCGTGCGCCCACCATGACAGCTCTATCACCAAAGGTCCCTTCGTGACCTTGAGAACGATGATGGTGATGCAAATGGCGGCCCCAAGCGGCGTTCCCTCAGCATACCAACGCGGCGGGAGGGATGAAGCTCAGCACCGCGGCCGTCCAACCACCCATGGCGGGGGCCAACTCTAGGGGGATTCCCAGGCCCTCAGGCACGGCGGAAACAAGGCTGGACTCACGAGAGACGATGTGGAGCGCCCTGCAGACAACACCAGGGTGGTGTACGAGGGTGCCAACGACGTGTTGTCCGCCGCCCAGAAGAAGAGAAAATGGTGCATGCACAACGAGTAAGATCTCGGGTTCACCCTTGCACCTAGAAACTATATTCATGTGCAGCTCGAGCTTATCACCTGCAGGTACAGGCTTCAGGGCAACAACCAGAAAGTGAAGAAGGCGAAGACGGCCAGGGAGAAGATGCCTCCTAGCCCATAGGCGGCACCGGGGTCCAGGATGAGTCCTAGGGGGCACGGGAAGACTTCATGTTGTTCTGGCGCCGCAGCGAGGTGCCCACCACCCCTCTAGAGCCATGAGAGGGTCTGACCGTCCCAACCGCTGTTGATCGCCCCCAAGTGCCACTTCTAGAGGATGAGGATGCGTCCCTCATGTGGTTCGACCCCAGCACGGGCATGGTGACGGGGAATGACACGACGTCCAAGCCCCATCGGCCACTCTCATCAATGCCACGAGGAGCGACACGGAGCGAACCGCGGAGGATCCCCTGGCCTCGGCCAGCTGAGAAGCTCCCACAGCTGATGATGTGAATCCCCTGTGTGTGGTGCGGCGGTCAGATGGGGGAAGCTCAGGGCCCTCCGCACCCTAGACAAGCATCGCCAGGGCTCCTTCGATCGTGGTCAACGTGGGCAATGAGATGTCAGACCCGGCCAGGACCCGCGTGTTGGTGAGCTACAGTGCCTTGCTCAAGCTTCTTGCTGGATAGTACCAACTGAACGCCACCTCAAAGGCGAGCCAGTGCCAGACCAAGGTTGCCATCGCACGGAGCGAGAAGGAATCCAACTAGGCGAAGGTAGCCCGCGAGAGCGCACTCGTTGGGGCCAAGGCAACCACCAAGCGCCGCGCGGAGGCGGAAGCCATCCTGAAGGCGATTCAAGATGAGCGGGCTGCAGATGCGCAATGGCTCCAGCTGCAGGAGACGATCTAAAACCCGTGAGATGAGGCTCATCACCCGCCAGTTGGACCTGGTGGCAATGGTGACCGAGCAGGCCACTGAGTGGTAGCGTCTGGAGGCGTTGAAGCGCCGTGCGGTTGACGCTTAGCAGGCCCAAGTGAAGCATGTGTCTGAGGTCAACACTCATTTGGATGCCAAGGATAATAAGATCCAGGCGGATGCCGACGTGAAGGCAACGGCGGACCACACCGCACTCACATCTCCTAAGCTTAGGGCCCTCGAGGCCCTAAGTTCCATACACCAGGAGAGACTTGAGGCTCCTGTTGTAGCTAGCAATGCCGACTATGCCAAGTTCTCCACCAAGCTCAGAAGCAGCTCGAGGATGGGGCCCGGAAGGTGGACGACATCCTGGAGGAGGATTGCCACGACCTCTTCTTTGTGGCGGCGACCCGTGTGTTCATCCACCTTCTCCACCATGATCCCAACTTCTACTTTAGCAGGGTGATAGGCCCTCTTCTCGAAGAATCCTGCGATGGCCTTGCGGAGGCCATAGAAGTCCCTGTCAGCGCACTGCTTGAGAAATTCTCCTGCAGCGGCAGTGAGGAGCTCGGTGAGGCTGCGACGGGCAACGATGATGGCGGCGACAACCCTTCTTCCTGAAGCTCCGTGCGGATGCATGAAACAATGGCTTTATTTATTCGAATAATTAATGCTTGTAATGAAGGCTTACAATCTTGCGGAGTTCCCTTTCCATGCTTTCTTATCATTTTTCCTCCCTTCATGCTCTATGTCGACAGGGCCCAACCCCGTGTAGACCTCAGCCATCACTGGGATGTCAGGTCGCGATGCCTATACAAGGCCAGGATGTGAGGGGCTCCGGGAGCTAGTCAAGGCTCTTGAGGCATGATGATCAGGACTCCCCCTTGACACGCAAGTGGCATGCGTGGGAGAAGACTCTAGTATTGGGGAGGTCACCCCCTGACGTGTCCAGACTTAGCCCTTTGCAATGCCTCTGGTTTGCTAGTTGCAGTGTGCAGCACGAGACCTCCCGGGTGATCCGCCCATGAGGGAAAACCTGCACAAAATGTTCCATTTGGATGGTTCTCGCTCGCTAGTTTGCACATGGGCGTTACACGAGGAGACTAGACAACAAGGGCCTTGGTGGGGTGACGTGTAGGGAAGCAGGCCCACGAGCCAGAGCCCGATCCCTTGGGTTTTCAGCGCTGCTGGTACTGAACCTAGCACAGGCACCGTGTCCAGCCACCGCTCGCGTGAGGCACAGGGGGAGTTGTGCGTGCACGTGACAAAAAAAGATAAGCAGTTGTCGTGTCAGGCACGGGTTCTCCTGAGGTCGGCATGGCCCATGGGGCCCTCCTAGTTGATTATCCACTAGCATGGAGCATGGGGCTTCTATTCGGGCCGAGGCATAATCATAGTTTGAATGTTCCGCCATCATGGAGCATGGGGATACCACTAGGACTTGGGCATGATCGTAGTTCGATCATTCCTCCAGCGCAGGGCATTGGGCTTCCAATCGGGCATGGATGGGAGCTCTCTTCCAGAGTCTGCGGGGCTTGTACTGCCCCATTTCGTTCATACACATGACGGACACGGTAGAACTTGTGGTGGTGTCGGATGCTCCAGGTGCAGTGCTCAGGAGCCCCTTCCTTAGTACTCGGGCAGTTTGCGCCTAGCTCTTAATGTAGATGCATGGTCATGTAACCTACGACATGGGGGCGACGCGTGTCAAATGGCTATCCCAAGGCCACTCGATGAGGAGGTCGGACACCAAGGAGCCAAATGAGGTGATGTGCACGGGTCTGGCCCATTTCGCAGAGCTCGGTCACTTGAATTTAGCGGCACTGCAGAGACGGACCCGAGAACAAATGTCGTGTCAAGTTTCTCCGGGAATGATCAAGGGAAGAGTCGTCGGGTGCACGACGCCCGAGGTAGCAAAACACCAAACTCTCAGTTATACAAATTTGGCCGCCCCTTACAAACTTGGTCGTGATGGTCCCATGAGAGAGTGAGACACCAAAGACCTCTGTGAGGTAACATGCACGGGAGCGGGCCCATGAGCCAGAGCTCGATCGCTTCGATTTATCAGTGCTATAGGGACGGACCCGAGCACAGACGCCATGTCCAGCCCCTAGTCATGGGACGGTTAAAAGAAGAGTTGCTCTCGTGCGGTGATCTCATTGGTGGTGAGGCACCAAATAGTGGGTTAAGTAAGCAACATAAACTCATTAAAGCGTAACTAGATTCTCTACACGAATAAAAGTGAGGCAGCTAAAGGGACGCACCTTGACCAGGTTGAGGATGATGCAGCCCGAAGGGCGCCCTAAATTTGAACAAACCAAAAAGTCACCTGGCAATCATACTACTACGCGAGCGTCAGGATGCTCGGCGAAGTGTGCCATGTAGGTTCATCTCTAAGGGGCCGGCTAGCACCTGAGGCCTTGGGGGCTCGCGAGGAGCTGAAGTCTCGTGAGGCACCATCGCGAGCCGCACGAACCTTTGGAAGGTGGCGCTGACATTCACTAAGCCGAAGGGCATGCAGATGTAGTGTTGGCGAGGCCCCTGCCCTAGCCGATGTGCGACAGTTAGAAGAGGTCTTGGCAGCTGGCCCTATTGAGGCTCGCGATGTCCACGCACACGTCCACCTTGCTGCCCTCCTTGGGGGTGACGGTTGGACCGGTGGTATGCATGGACGGTGCCCATTGCGGATGGGCCGTGCTTCTCGCAGCTTTTAAGTTTCCTAGGCGATAAATTCTTGTGCTCTTGGCGCCTGGCACCGTGTTCCTTGCTTGAGGGGATGCGCGTTGAGGCGCGCCCCCAAGTGGTGTCCGAGCACCTCCCTTGGCACGCTGGTCAGGTCGGACGCTTTCTGGTCAAAAGACCCTGAGCCGGCCTCAAGGGAAGTGTCAGGCGTGCCATCCTATGCAGGAGGAGGGAGGTCCCAGGCGGAAAAAGCGAGACTCTGGATGTCGCCACCAGCCAGTGCCTTCGTCACCCCACGATGGTCCATGGGGAGGAGCTACTTCTTCCTCGCGAGGGCAATCTTAGGGGGCCGTCAGAATCCTTGGTAGTGGCAGACCGGTAAGCATGATCGATGGAGCAGACTGCCCCCTTCTCATAGCAGGTAACGGTGATAAAGCCTCTACAGCAAGGAATCTATAGGACATTGTAGCCGTGTTTGGTCGCTACCATGAACTTGATGAGTGTGGGTTATCCCAGGGTGGTGTTATCCGGGAGGTTGTTGTGGGCCATGTCGACTTCGATGAGTTTAGTGTGGTAATTGATGCAGCTACTGAAGGTGACAAGGAGGCGCACTTGTCCGAGGGGAATGGTGCACCTGTCCGTCACGCCGAAGAAGTCCTTGGTCGGCATCAGCTAGTCATAAGGCACTTGGAGCATCTCGAAGGTCGCAATGGAGATCACGTTGAGACTGGCTCCTCCGTCGATTAGGGTCTTGGTGACAGCGATGTTGCTGATGGTGGGAGTGCACAACATGGGGAGCGCGCTGGCAGTGGCCGAGCACCTGAGATGGTTTTGAAACCAATGGTCATGCCCTACTATGACCACTTGAGGGGTCGCACAACCTCGGGAGGGCGGCATTCACCTCGCGAGAGAATTGGTTGAAGAGACGGTTGGACACAGGAGGCTTGAGGCTCGCCGAGGATGTAGGATATCACGCGTGTCTCTTGGTACCCCCAACCCCCTTGTCATGCTAGTTGGTGTTGTCCTTCTGGGCGGCGGCGGGAGCGGCGGAAGGGTGGCATTCGCCTTAGGTTGCCAGACGTGAGTGAGGTAGTCCTGGAGTAAGGGGTTCTCGGGTGTCCTGTTTATTTGATATGGGCCGGACTAGTGGGCCATCGAGATACAAGGAAGATGACCACCTCTCGTGTCCGGATAGGACTCCCGTGTGTGTGAAAAGCAAGTTTAGATGTCCGGATATGCTATTTCATTTCTGTTAAACTGGCTTTGTACAACCCTAAGCCCCTCCGTATCTATCCGGATGGTTTAGACCGGAGGCAGGATCATAACATTGATAGGCTAGCCAAGCTAGGGTTTAGCCACTACGATCTCGAGGTAGATCAACTCTTGTAACCCCTATACCCTTCGAATATAATCAAGTAGGAGTATGGTGTTACCTCCATTAAGAGGGCCCAAACCTGGGTAAACATTGTATCCTTTTGATTATTGTTACCATCAGTCTGCAAACATACAGCTTGGGCCCCCCTACCCGAGATCTACCGGTTTTGACACCGACATTGGTGCTTTCATTGAGAGATCCGTTGTATCATTGATAGAAGGATTGATGACTCGCCTCTTCATCAACAATGACGCAGCGTCAAGGGAAAACTTTCTCCCCGGACAGGTCTTTGTGTTCGGTGGCTCTGTGCTTCGTGCCAACTCAACCGGCCACCTTGAGCAGGTCGACAGTTACGCCCCCGGCCACCAGATCAGGTTCGGAAACCTGAACTACATCAACGATATCCGAGGAGGTCTGAATTTTGAGGGGTTCGTGACCTCGGTTGTCGCCCCTTGCCCCCCATGAAGGAAGCTCTTCGGATTCGCTCTCAGATCCCATTCAAGGGTCAACACTCACGCCGCCTTAGGCTTAGATCCGGAGCAGGTCGTATTGTCTGAAGACGGGAGCATCAGCCCCGCCGGACTCTTTTCTATCATGGAATTTCTGACTGGAAACCCAGATGCGATCTTGGACTTGCCTCTAGACGACAACTCCGAACTTTTGAAGTGTCAGTTGATCAGGCCCGACCAGGTGTCTGTCACCGAACCCAGCCCGGCAGATCCGTAGTCTCATGCCTAGCTTTCACCTCTAAACAAAGTGCTCGGATTAATGTGATCTCTCGCCATTCGGGAAGCCTTGCCTCTGAACTGCACCCAGCATGGGCTGGGGGCTGAGAGCAGGGAATTTTATGACTCGCCAACCACCCAGTTAATAGCCACTATCAAGGATCTAACCGACATGCTGGACTACGCGTCCGAAGACATCGATGCTATGGACAATGATGCCGATGCCGAATCTAGCCAAGTCCCACCCATCATCGGTCATTGGACGGCTATTTCAACATATGACGTATACATGGTGGACACTCCTGATAAAAAGGACGACGAGGATAACCAGAATCCTGATGAGGACAAGCTCGTCAATGAACCACCAAAGTGCCGACGTCAGCGGTGCTGCTCACGATCGCGTCGGGCAAAGAATAGTAACAACGGCACTGGATATAATGAGACCCTAGATAATGCCAAAGATCCCGAACACCCTGTCGAGCCCATGTCCGAACAGGATGAGAGGGAGGAGGGTCAGTATAGCCCCAAACACGCTAATCACGATGATTCGAAAGAGAGCTATTATATGCCAGTCTCCGAAGAGGATGTTAGCCTCGGTGAGGAAGACATTATCATCCCAGAGGAACACTTCGAGCAAGAACGCTTCAAGTGACAGCTCATCACCACAGCACAGAGCCTGAAAAGAAACAACAACAGCTCAATGCTGAATACGATACGCTCAATGAAAGGTGGACCAAGGTCCTGGCCGCCAAGGAGTACGGCCATGAGCAACCAATAAGAAGTTACCCCAAGCGCAAGCTACTGCCTCGATTTGATGATGAAGCCCTTGAGTCAATACTGTCAAAATATAATCAAGCAGACCAACCAGACCAACCACCACGTGGACAAGATAAAGCGGCATATCAATCCTAACACCAGCCCGCACCACCTCGCCGAAGAGGCAAGGAGACATCAGCGGCGGGCTACACATATGACTTGCAACGGGACCTGGCAAATAAAACCAGTCAGACCAGATCGATCTATGGATCGAGAGGCCGTCCCCCGGCACGAGATAGCGGCCATGAAGTCTGGCGTGATGAACATTACAATATTCGGGATCAACACCGAACTCAGATGTCATCCGATCTCCGCTGTGAGGTTGCACGATACAGGGGGGCCGCACACCCTATGTGCTTTATCGATGAGGTAATGCAACACCAGTTTCAGGAAGGGTTTAAACCCGTGTACATCGAGCAGTATGATGGAATGATGGATCCAGCCGTCTGGATTGAAGATTTCCTTCTCCACATTCATATGTCTCGTGGAGATGACCTCCATGGCATCAAATATCTTCCTCTAAAGCTGAAAGGACCAGGACAACACTGGCTAAATAGCCTCCCAGAGAACTCCATTGGAACCTGGGAAAATTAGGAATATACTTTTCGGGCCAACTTTCAGGGCACTTATGTCCGGCAACCGGACGCTGATGACTTGAGTCACATAATCTAGCAATCAGGCGAATCGGCTCGCAAGATTTGGAATCGGTTCCTAATTAAAAAGAACCAAATGGTGGACTATCCAAACGCCAAAGCCTTAGCGGCCTTCAAACACAGCGTCCAGGACGAATAGCTCACCCGACACCTCGGGTAGGAGAAGCCAAATACCATGGTAGGCTTAACTACACTTATGACCCGCGTCTGTGCGGGAAAAGATAGTTGGTTGGCTTGTAGAAGCAACATCTCGGGCAACCCCAACACTTCTGAAGCCGGGGATGACAATGGTAAACCGCGCCACAATAAATACAAACGTCGGAGCAACAATGACGACGCAGATGATACTACAGTTAATGACGGATCCAGTGGTTCCAAATCTGGTCGGAGGAAGAAACCTTTCAAAGGCAACAGGATGGTCCATCCAGCTTGGATAAAATCCTTGAGAGGCCCTGTCAGATTCATGGCACACCCGATAAGCCTGCTAACCACACCAACAGGAACTGTTTGGTTTTCCAACATGCCGGTAAGATAAATACCGAACACAAGGGTAAGGGACCTCCAAGTGAGGACGATGATGAGCCCCGTCAGCCAAACACCAGGAGCCAAAAGCAGTTTCCAAAAGGGAGTGCAAGCACGTACTATGGGACGTCTATGCCGTAGAGCCTGTCGTCCCCAAATTTAACCCATGGTAAGCCTACACGATCCCTTTGATCCCAGGGATCACCCAACTAGTATCCATCACGGGGGTTCAGCTGCCCTGGTACTCGATCCAATCATCGACAAATACCATCTCACTAGAGTCCTTATGGACGGGGGCAGCAGTATCAACTTGATCTATCAAGATACTGTCCGCAAGATGGGCATTGACCCATCAAGAATCAAGCCTAGTACCACTACCTTTAAAGGTGTGGTACCCGGCGTGGAGGCCCGCTGTACGGGCTCACTGACACTGGAGTTAGTATTTGGTTCCCCACACAACTTCCAATGTGAAGAACTGATCTTCGACATCGGCCCCTTCCGAAGTGGTTATCACGCACTGCTCCGACGAACTGCTTTCACGATGCCCGGAACACGTGGCGTTATTAGAGTCAATGGAAATATGGAGCGCTCCCTCCATACTGAAGAGCACACTGGCGGCCCTTGCAGGTGAGGTGTACCTTGGCCTCATTAAGCTGAATAGTTCGTCGGGCAATAAAGCCAATGACGTGTCTAAACGAGTTCGATCCGCTCATCATTGCGATAAATCGACGTGTCCGGACCATGATTAGCATTTCGGCCTATGACAACTGCCCCATAAGGTTGCGGCTTATGTACCGCGCGTACCTAACTACGCACTCAAAATACCTTCCGAAGTGCCAGAGGTACACTGCAGAAAAAGTCCACAGTACGGCTTGACCTTATTTGGAACTCATACATTTTTACTATAGGTTCATGAAGAGCCCTATTTGCTATATGGTTGCATCAGGGATCCTTTCAAGGCTAGCGTTTCCCTTCTTTATGGCCAACCATAAAATACTCCTATCAAAGGATTTGTTACCAAGGAAAAAAGGCACAGACGTGCGGTAGGGCATCACAGGAGTCTTCGAACCATTACTTTTAGGCCCTGGACTATACTTTCCCTTATGTAAATTTTTTTAGCCATGTGACATGACCTTAATATTCATGGCATTGCCTGTCGAAACATGCCTCGACGTATTAATAAGGATATAAAGGAAGCAGATGATCACCACCTTTTTGATTTGGGTTTTTATATTATCTTGTCATCCGTATTACCTCCTTGCTTTCGACTAACATACATGCTTCGGCATGACCTTCATACCAGCGGCTATATTTGGCGCCGCAAACTCTTAAGTTCGAACACCTATAGGGAACTCTTCAGCGTCTCGGATATTGCACTATATGCATCGACTCCGAATCATGTCTTTGGTGTATAGTTGGGTTGCCCAGCTCCTATGCAAGCCACCTTACATTCCACAAGTTCGGCTATGGTAGCAAAGGGAGAACTACTGCGATTGTATTTCTGGTTCGTCCGGTTAAGTGCCTTAGTAGAGAAAGCCAAAAACAGACTATCATGCTATGCGAGAGCGGGTCAGCTATCCGGTGACTTAGTATTATACTACAAATCATTCGTGATTTATGCCGTGTTATACAAGGGGCTGGGCTTCGACCAGCCGTGTTGTAAAAAGCGTCATACTCTAGATCGCTGTTCACGCAACAGGGTCTAGTACTTAGCCCCACCAATGGACTCTTATGGCTAAGTGAAAGTAATAAAGCCGCATTGCCTGATTGCATAGTTCACCTTGCAAGATGCCTCCTATATTGGACCAAGACATTGGATAAAGTGAGGACATGCGTTCCCGAACACCCATGTAATATTACAGGGGGGCAGAAGCCGATGACTGGTAAACTTTCAGACTTATAAAATAAACGGCCAAACAGCAGGATAAACTAACAAAATAATAAAGCACAAGCGTAAATATTTCACATTATGAGTTCATTACATGGTTCGTACAAACCGGACTCCACTACTCAAGTATGATATCCTTTGAGCATTGACCCTCTACAATGCGGGCCCCTCAAGGACCTCGCTGAAGTAATTCTCCAACCTCCGGTGATCCTAGCCTTCAGGCGGCCCTGCGATAGCAATTTAGGTGGTGTTCATCTTCGCCCATTGCACCTTGATGCGGGCGAAGGCCATCCGGGCACCTTCTATGCAAGCCGGCCACTTTATGGTGTCAATCCGAGGACGCGCATCGACCAGCCGCTTCACGAGTCCGAATTAGCTCCTGGGTATGGGCTCGGCTAGCCAAAGACGCACTATTACATCCTTCATGGCCAGTCCAGCCACCCTGTGCAGCTTTGTCAGCTGCTTCAACTGATCGCTGAGGGGCGCTAGATGCTCTTGCGCAAGGTACTGCGACCAGAACATCTTCTCTATTGAGCTCCCCTCTTCGGCTCGGAAGAACTTGGTGGCATCAGCAGTACTCCTCAGCAGATCCGCAAACGCACCTAGAGAACTCCAAACTTGGGTCAGCAAGATGTATCTCTTACTTGTAAATTTACTCTGCAGAAGAAAGGCCTTACCAACCACTATCTGCCTCAACTCCTGGATCTCCTGGCGAGCTCCCTGGGCTTAACCCGGGCCTCCTTCATGCTCTCAAGAGCTTTGGAGAGTTCGGATACTTGCTCCAAAGTCTTCTGCTCCAAGGACTCGCAATTAGCTATGGCGTCCTTGAGCTCTTGTTTAACCTCGCCCACCCGCGCCTCATGTTTTCGGTGGGTGGTTTTCTCCGCCTCCAACTCCTTTAATGCCTTTTCAGCGGTCGCCCTGCTCACATCCGCCTCCTTCTTTGCTTGGGCAAACGCACACTTGAGGGACTCGACCTCGGCTGCGCCAACTATGAGTAATGTCATAAAACTCAGTAAGTTTAAAGAATTAAAACACATATCATTTCGGGTATATACAAGTGCCGCATTCCTTGCGTTTCATCAAACCACTTGTTCACACGGTCAAGCTCCTCATCGGCTAGTCGAAGTGTCTGATCGAACACGAAAACCTCCACGGCTTGGGCATTAGCCGCGAGCATGGATGCTTGTGCCACACAATTGCATAGTACATTATTAACTTGTTTCGGGATCCTCCATCCGGATTGTTCCAATCTGGATAGAGTCTCGGGGGCTACTGTCTATACATGGGTTCAACCTTGCATAAAAAACTTGTTAGAAAATTACATCGCATACCACAAAGCCCATCAGTAGGCTTTTGAAGGCTTTGTTTAGTCCGCCTTTTGCAGACCAAACTTTATCCACGATGAGGCACTCCTCCACGATGGAAGCATGTTGCAGTTCTTCCTCCAGAGTATGAGCGGCCTCCAGATTAACAGAGGCCGCCAATGGAGATGTTGCTCTGCTTCCCTCTATCGAAGGAGGGTGTTGATCTGAACCTGGAGCCACATTGATCTCCGGGGCGGTGTTCGGCGAGGGTCTAAACTATTGAGCCCCCCACCCTCGGTGGTCGTGGGGGCCGCCATGCCCCAGTCTGCGGCATCCAAGGTATTACCCTCGAGCGCCTTCTATACAACCTCATCCACCCCTCCTAGGCCAGGAGAGGTCCTTTGGGACGACTCCTCTGTGTTCTCCTTGGCAGAGGGAGAGGGATCATGATGGTCTGTCACTCTCCACCTCTTCAGGCGCCAGCGAATTCCCTGACGAAGACGAGGGTTTCGGGATATCACGCGGAGGGCCAGGATGCAAGCAAAGATACAATTTATATAAACAGAGGCGGGTAAGGAAAAGCTGAACAAGTAAAGTTTTAGATGCTTACTACTCGGCCAGGGGCTTACCCCTGGAGGCTCTCCTTGCGCTGTGTTCGGACTCCGAGTCCGAACTAAACAAGAAGGTGATCTTCTTTTTCTTTGGCGTCGCCCCTCCGGATTCTCGGAGGCCTTCCTCTTCTTCCTCCTCGTGATGCAAGGGGAGTCGCTCTCCACCTCCTCTTCCTCCTCCTCTTCATCCTTGTCAGAGGAGAAGGGCTTGGTTTCTCCGGATATAGCATCTGAAGTACCTTTGCAGCGCGGTCTGCCCTTGGACCCCTTGCCCTTCTTATTTCCCTTCTTCTCTGGCGCTTGGTAGGGCACCGGGACCAACATCTCCGCCAGTTGGGGAGTGGCTGGGTCTTCGGGCAACAAAGTCGGATTCTTGATCCACTCTGATTTCTTTGTCCAGCCATGTAAAGAGGTGGAAAAATAAGATTTCACATTGATCAAAAATAAAGACCCGACAGGTCTTTGGAAAACTAATACTTATTGGAGTGGCCGGATTCTCAGCGTCCAGTCCAACTTCTTCGATCTCCATGGACCAGCTCTTCCGCGCCTTGAAAATTAGCTTTCGTATTCCCTCGTGCGTCGTGTCGAGGAAGTGCTGCAGAGTCCGTAGCTCCTCCGGATTGAATTCCCACAAGGGAATGTCTGGCGCTGGTAGGGGAGGATGCGGCGTAAGAGCATCATCTCCACCACATTGGAGAGATGACGTTATTCCTCAGCACGTTGGTGATGCGCGTTTGCAGCGTATGTACGTCCGTCTGGGACCCCCAGTCCCTCGCCTTGGCGGTCCATGAAATGAGCCTCATGGGAGGTTGATCTGAACTACGGAATCACCGCACACTTGGTGCGGCGCGGCTCGGTGATGTAAAACCACTGTTGTTGTCAGACCTTGACGGTCTCAACAAAGGCCCCCTTGGGCCATGTGGTGTTTGGCAGCTTGCTAATCATAGCCCTGCCACAGTACACGTGCTGCCGGTCGACCACCTTCGGCTTCACATTGAAGATTTTCAGCCATAGGCCAAAGTGTGGGGGGATGCGGAGTAAAAGCTCACACAAGACGATAAACGCCAAGATGTGGAGGAACGAGTTCTGGTCGAGATCATGGAAGTCCAGCCCGTAATACAACATGAGTCCCCGGACGAAGGGATGGAGTGGAAAACCTAGCTGTCGGTGTCAAAACCGGCGGATCTCGGGTAGGGGCCCGAACTGTGCGTCTAGGCGGATGGTAACAGGAGACAAGGGACACAATGTTCTTACCCAGGTTCGGGCCCTCTCGATGGAGGTAAAACCCTACTCCTGCTTGATTAATATTGATGATATGGGTAGTACAAGAGTTGATCTACCACGAGATCAGAGAGGCTAAACCCTAGAAGCTAGCCTATGGTATGATTGTTCTTCGTCCTACAGACTAAAACTCTCTGGTTTATATAGACACCGGAGAGGGCTTAGGGTTACACAGAGTCGGTTACAATGGGAGGAGATCTTCATATCATATCGCCAAGCTTGCCTTCCACGCCAAGGAAAGTCCTATCCGGACACGGGACAAAGTCTTCAATCTTGTATCTTCATAGTCCGGGAGTCCGGCCAAAGGTCATAGTCCGGCCATCCGGACACCCCCTAATCCAGGACTCCCTCAGTAGCCCCTGAACCAGGCTTCAATGACGACGAGTCCGACACGCAAATTGTCTTTAGCATTGCAAGGCGGGTTCCTCCTCCGAATACTTCATAGAAGATGTTGAACCCAAGGATAGTGTCCGGCTCTACAAAATAAGTTCCACATACCACCGTAGAGAGAATAATATCTGAACAAATCTAATCTGTTGACGTATTCCGCAGCGCGACATCACGCCACGGCCAAGCCTTTATTTTAATCATTTTACTGTTCCACCTCAGCGCGTTTAGCGAGGCAATTTCCTTGGCACATCTTGTTAAAGCAGAGATCGTGTCCCCTTATTCCGGGATGCTCATCAATACGGGCGTGGGTAACCCAACCGCGCCATTAACCGCGGCACTTGGGAGATAAGCGAGTTTTATTAGGTTGGTGGGGGCTTATAGTTTCGGCCGCCCATAAAAGGGGATAAGGATCCACCCTTTCCATTTACGCCTTCTTCCTCCTTTGCTTATCCAACCCTGCACACTCGAGCTCCAGTGCCCAAGTCCGCACATCCCTTCTCAACCTTCTCCAGCCATGTCCGGAGCGGGAGGCAAGTGGATGGTCTCCTCCATAACGGAGGGGCACATCAAAAAGTTGAGGAAAGCCGGATATCTGCACAACGACATTGCGCACCGGCTTCCAGATGAGGGGCGGCTCGTCCCCACCCCCAGGCCCCATGAGAGGGTGGTGTTCCTTCCCCATTTCCTCTGCGGACTGGGCTTTCCATTCCACCCATTTGTCCGGGGGCTCATGTTCTACTACGGCCTGGATTTCCACGATCTATCCCCGAATTTCATCCTCAACATCTCAGCCTTTATCGATGTGTGCGAGGCCTTCCTTCGCATCAAGCCCCACTTCGGCTTATGGCTGAAGACCTTCAATGTCAAGCCGAAGGTTGTGGGCGGCCAGCAGGCGGAGTGCGGAGGCGCCATGGTAGGCAAGATGCCCAACGTTATATGGCTCGAGGGCGCCTTCATGGAAACCATCAAAGGGTGGCAATCGGGGTTGTTCTACATCACTGAGCCGCGTGACCCTGAATGGGCAGCGGCCCCCGAATTCCGATCTGGCATCCCCACATGGCTCACCTCCTGGAAAGAGAAGGGCCTGACATGGGGTGATTTGGAAGAGATGACCGGACGCCAAACCTGCGTCCAAAACCTTGTGAACAAGAAGATCAAGCTCGTCAACGTAGTCCAGGTCATGCTCATCAACCGGATCCTCCCGTGCCAACAACGGGCCTTCAACTTGTGGGAGTTTGATCCGGCGCAGCACCAAACTTTGACCAGGCTCTTCGATACTACGTACGAAGATGCCGGGAAGGTGCTGTTCAAGGGCACCGAGGCTCCCGCATCCGCTACCGAAGATCGCGGATTCAGCTCGCAGCGTCAAGCCAGCGAGGTAAGCTATTTTACCCTTTACAGGACACTTGTTTTTCATAGTTTGACTCTATGCTAGATCTAAGCTCCCCTACCTTTGACAGGCCTGGCAGAAGAAGTCTGGGCAGGTTAACTGTCCGGCTCCCTTACCAGAAGACCCGGCGGGCGCCCGATTGACGGGGATGCTGGTTCCGGCACCTCACGTGGTGCCGGATAAGAAGGCCAAGAAGAAGGCCACGGGAATAGGAAAGAGTTCCCGGCGTCAGGTGTTATCGGACTCATCGTCCGATGACTCCGAGGCGGACTCCTCCCACGAAGATGAGGAGGAGAAAAAAGAGGCTTCTTCCCCAGCGGGGGGAGAGAACAAAAGGAAGGCCTCCCCAACTGGGGAGGCCGGAGGGTCCAAGAAGGGAAGGACCCTTCATTCGGACTACTCCACTGACGCCGACGACGGCGAAGAGGAGTGGCCACCGAGGGCTAAGCCCCTGGCGACATCGTAAGTGTCCGGATACTAGAATAATTCATGGCGTTTCGTTTGTCGCATAGAATCTCCTAACGCCGAATACAACCCTGCAGCCTGCCCAAGGACGGGCTTGACATTTCAACGAGCGGCTCCCTGGCTCCGTCGGATGTGAACAACACTTCACTTCCGGCCGCCTCCTCTCCTCGCGCTGCTGATGATGCCGAGGTGGGGTCCCAAAAGGGGACCAACCAGGAGGAGGAGGTCCCGGAGGTACCACAAGGCAACCTCCCAGACTTTGGGCATAAGGGGAATCAAACCCCAAGGGGTTCTAAGTACGGCCCTGGGCCGGACTCCGCACCGGAACATTCAGTGGTTCCGGAGTTCGACGGGCGGTCCCTTCGTAAGAAGGGCGAGACTGCGACACCGGAAACCTCCACCCAACCGGAGGCACCGGATAGCTTGCTGGAGGCGCTGAACAGCGCCTCCATCAACGAGGCGCACCGCACTATCATGAGTGCGGTGATCCAGAAAGTTCAGTCCGCCAAGAGCGGGCTGACTGAACCCTGTACCAGCCTTCTAACAGGCTTTGAGGTAAGTTTTAAGATATGTAAGAATATTACCGCATAGACAGTAGCCCCTGATGCTCAGTTTCATGTTCGGAAAGAAAAGCCGAGCTGCGGATCTAAAAAGATATACACAAGAGTCTAACATAAACATGTTAATATGCGAATGCAGGCTGCGCTGCTGACCTCTGCTGCACTGACTGCGGAGGTCGACGCATTGAAGCAGAACCTCGAGCGGTCTGAGAGCGAGCTCGGCCGTGCCAAGAAGCTGCTCGAGGACAAGGAAGGTAAGTAATACCTTATTAAAGTAATACCTTATAGAAAGGATTTGGTTGCAAAAATTACAGGAATAACGTGGGTATTGCTGGGGCCACGACCGAGGTGGCGACCCTGAAGGAAGCGGTGTCCAAGGCCGAAAATAGTGCGGCCTTGGAGTGCACCGAGCGAGAGAAGCAAGAGGCGCGGGTGGCGGAGGTGCGGCAAGAGCTCCAGGCTCTCGTGGACAAACATGAGAGTTTGGAGCGTGACTCGAAGACTCGAGAGTCCGAGCTCACCTTGGCTCTTGAGAGTGCCAAAACCGCTAAGGCTGAAGCCCAGAAGGCCCTCCAGGAGATCGAGGCGATAAAGAAGATAGCGGCGGGTAAGGCATTCTTTATGCAAAACAAGCATATAAAAGTGAATTATCTGTTACTTACCCGAATCCGGAGCTCTCCAGGAGCGTTCGCCGATCTGCCACGTAGCGTGTATAATGTGCCGCGTTCTACCGAGCCGAGGAGGGGAGGTCGACGGAAAAGATGTTCTGGTCTCAATATGCTGAGGCCGGACATCCGGTGCCCCTGAGCGACCAGCTAAAGCAGCTGGTCGAGCTCCACAAGGTGGCCGAATAGGCCATGAAGGGCCTCATAGTTCGGGTGTGGCCTAGAGAAGCCATGCCTGGGAGCTACTTCGGTCTGGTGCAGCGGCTGGTGGACGCCTGTCCATGGATGGAAGTCATCAAGCGCTCCGTCTATATTGAAGGTTCCCGTCGGGCCCTTGCCCATGCTAAACTGCACTGGGGCAAGATGGACGCCGAGAAGCTTGTGACCGACGCGCCACCGCCGGGCAAAGAGTATCGCAAGCCCGAGATGTATTATGAGGGCATCCTGAAGGGTGCCCGCCTTATAGCGGGTGAATGCTCCAAAGATGTAATTTTTTAGTAGACTCACATCTGTTATCCTGTACGCTGAAAACTTTGTTCATATGCGCTAAGCAACGCTTGTTAATTTAAAATATTACCTTCTGTGCGGCCGTTTATCAAATCTGAGAGATCCAAGTCGTCGGCTTCTACCCCCATGCCACGAGTGCTGGGCTGTTCGGGATAAACCTGAGCGCTCTTGTTCCCATTCTTGGGTCCATCTAGGGAGGCGCTCAGCACAACGAACAAGGCCATCAGACTTATAATGCTTTATCACTCTCACTTAGCCATAGAATTCTATAATTTTAAATTTCGGCGAAGCCCCTAGTATTCGGAAGACCGAGTTCATGGCGCTATCCACGCCTAGGCCAGATAAATCCGGCTCCTCGCTCTAAGCGGCATAAATCTTTAGGGACTCGAAAAACCTCGTGAACAGCGACCGGTCTCTCGCTCTATCATGACGGTTAGTTTTAGCTTTCTCTACTGAGGTGTTAACCCAGCTCAACTAGGGCACAATCGCAGTAGTTCTCCCAGCGCTACCTTAGCCAACATTGCGGAACGTAAGGTACCAAAACATGGGAGCCGGGCAAACCCAACTATTGACCCAAGAGATGATTCGGAGCCGATGCATATAGTGCTATAAGTTCGGGGTGCCGCACTCATGAGAGTGTTCGATCTTCTCACACCGTGTTATGGGGTGCTTAAGCCCCTGGTGTATTGGTCGTACCAAAGTGTACGGTTGCATAATGTCATGACTGAACATATTTGTATAAAAATAGATGAATACAATAATAGATAAGAGCTATGTATTGTTTATTAAAAAGGGCTGCTATGAAAGCAGAACGATACAAATAGTGCGATAAGCAAGAGATGGGATTATTTGACATGTCCCCCTCCAGGGGCAAGCTGCGAGACTTTAAGTAAAACAGGTATTTAGCTCGTTATAGAGACCACCTGGACATTTGATGTGGCTTGTTCTCTCCCTGGCTGTTGCATCGTGTGTTAGGCGAGTGTAGTGCCGGACAGGCCTTCCTGATAATTGGGTCCTGAAAGTATATAAAAAAAGGAAACGACATAATAGGGAGCCCCTAGTGCGGTTGAGCCGCATTCTGGGCGTGCCGTGGTTGTGCCCCTCCCCTTATGCCCATGGTATTTCCAAAGCGTAATTATGTACGCGTGGTACCGCTATCGCCATCTGGCGAGGGCTGGGGTTGGGGCCGCACTGCTATGCTTGCTCGGAACGTGCCAGCCGGTTTTGTTGTAGGTTACTTCGGGCGCGCTTGACATTGTCCGGACGTTTAACACCCAGATTGGAGAATTGCCTTGAGAGGCTACTTTGTACTTCCGCCGCCAGGGCCGCCGTGTGCTCCTCCGTTCGGAGAGAGCGTTCGGTGTTTCCATTTACCGTAATGACTCCGCAAGGGCTTGGCATCTTGAGCTTGAGATATGCATAGTGCGGCACCGCATTGAATTTTGCGAATGCGGTTCGTCCGAGCAGGGCGCGATAGCCACTGCAGAATGGGACTATGTCGAAGATTAACTCTTCGCTTCGGAGATTATCCGGGGATCCGAAGACCACTTCGAGTGTAACCGAGCCTGTACAGCTGGCTTCTACACCTGGTATGACGCCTTTAAATGTTGTCTTTGTGGGTTTAATCCTTGAGGGATCTATACCCATTTTTTGCATTGTATCCTGATAAAGCAGGTTCAGGCTGCCGCCGCCGTCCACGAGGACTCTAGTGAGGTGAAATCCATTGATTGGGTCCAGGACCAATGCGGCGAATCCGCCGTGACGAATGCTAGTGGGGTGGTCCCTTCGATCAAAAGTGATCGGGCAAGAGGACCATGGGTTGAACTTTGGGGCGACTGGCTCCAACGCATAGACGTCCTTGAGAGCACGCTTCTGCTCCCTTTTGGGGATATGGGTTGCGTATATCATGTTCACGTCCGCACTTGTGGGGGGAAGCCCTTCTGTCCTCTGTTGTTCGGCGGCCGGGGCTTCTCCTCGTCATCACTATGCAGCCCCTTGTCTCTGGCTTCGGCACTTAACTTGCATGCCTGCTTGAACACCCAACAATCCCTATTGGTGTGGTTGGCTGGTTGTTCGGGGGTGCCGTGTATCTGGCACGAGCGATCGAGTATCCAGTCTAACTGGATGGGCCCGGAGAGTTTCCTTTGAATGGCTTCTTCCGCTGACCAGGTTGAGAGCCTCTGAATCCGGCATTAACTGCCATATCCTCAGTATTGTCGCCGTTAATGTGGCGCTTGTGCTTGTTGCGACATGACCTGCCATTGTTGTCCTTGGTATCCGAATTTCTAGGGCTCTTGGTTATGTTATTGCTACGAGATAGCCAGCTGTCTTCTCTCGCGCAAAACCGGGTCAGGAGTGTCGTGAGGCCTTCCATAGATTTCGGCTTTTCCTGTCCTAGGTGCCGGGCAAGCCATTCATCTCGGATGTTGTGCCTGAAGGCTGCAAGGGCCTCTGCATCCGGACAGTCGACTATTTGATTTTTCTTGGTTAGGAATCGTGTCCAGAATTGTCTGGCCGATTCCTCTGGCTAATGGATTATGTGGCTTAGGTCATCGGCGTTTGGTGGTCGCACATAAGTGCCCTGGAAGTTGTCAAGGAATGCGGATTCCAGGTCCTCCCAGCAACTAATTGACTCTGCTGGCAGGCTGTTAAGCCAATGCTGAGCTGGTCCTTTAAGCTTGAGCGGGAGGTATTTGATGGCGTGTAGATCATCACCACGAGACATGTGGATATGAAGGAGATAATCCTCGATCCATACCGCGGGATCTGTTGTGCCATCGTATGATTCCATGTTTACGGGATTAAAACCCTCGGGGATTTGATGATCCATTACTTCGTTTGTGAAGCATAGTGGGTGTGCGGCGCCCCTGTACTGGGCTATATCACGATGTAGCTCGGATGAGCTATGTATGTTGTGTTCGGCCTGGCCGTATTTATCATATCCGGCGGGACGGTTATCGTCACGTGACGTGGGGCACCCACGCGATCCGTAGATTGATCTTGTTTGCCTTGCCTTATCCTCCAGTATGTATCGCAGGTTTGTTGCGTTTCTCCGTGCTCTGCTATTTTTGGAGCGGCGCCGGGGTGCGGCTTGAGTTGAGGGCCAAAAGACCTCTCTGTCGCGGCCACGGGGTGGCCGATCGGGCGCATCGTACGCTGGTGATGTAGGTTTAGTTGCTTCCTTCTCTAGTTGGGGTAGCAGCATGTGCTTTGGGTAGCTCTTGGAGGGGCGTTCGAGTTTATACTCTTCGGCCGCCAGGACTTCAGTCCATCTGTCGGCTAGCAAGTCTTGGTCAGCTCTAAGTTGCTGCTATTTTTTCTTGATGCTGCTTGCCGTGGCCATAAGCTTGCATTTGAAACACTCTTGTTCAACGGGATCCTCTGGCACGATGAATTCGTCGTCGTCGAGGCTTGCCTCGTCTTCGGAGGGAGGTATATAATTGTCATCCTTGACCTTCCTGTCTGCCGCTCTCTCATGAGGGCTGGCTCCTCCTTCCTCCTGCGCTGAATCCTGCTAGAGGGGGTTGTCTTCGGCACTGTCCGGGGTGTTGTTTTCTCCAGTGCTGGACTCTCCGTTTTTGCTTCGGCGGGATTTAGAGCAGCGCCGCTGACGTCGGCGCTTGGGTTGCTTCTTGGAGGGGTCGTCCCCCGTTTTTTCATCGCCATCCCTTGCTTTGGGGGTGTCCACCATGTATATGTCATATGACGAGGTGGCTTTCCAGTGCCCTATAGGTGCTGGTTCTTGGTCGTCTCCTTCATCGGCGTCCATACCGTTGATGTCTTCGGAGTCGAAGTCGAGCATGTCGGTTAGATCGTCGAAAGTGGCTACAACATGGGTGGTGGGTGCGTTTCGAATTTCTTCGTCGTCCGCATCCCAACCATGCTGACCATAGTCCGGCCAGGGCTCTCCTGACAAAGAGAGAGACTTTAGTGAATTCAGGATATCGCCAAAGGGCGAGTGCTGAAAGACATCTGCGGCGGTGAACTCCATGATCGGAGCCCAATCGGGTTCGATCGGAAGGGGTGCGGAAGATTCGGAGTCCGGAACAGAGTCCGGCACCTTGGAGTCACAGGCATCGCAAAGGACTCGGCTGGTATTCGGCTCTATTGCCGTAGAGATTGCGGCTCCTGGGGCGGTGTCCAACCGTCCGTCCCCGACTGGCGTAGTCCGCTCCGAGCTAATGGTCGGAGCGGACACCTGAGCGGCGCTCTGGGCGCTGTCCGGCGGCAGAGCTAGATTTTGCCCGTCATGACAGTGCGGCGTGCTCGGCCGTGGCTCGAATCCGTCGAAGATCAAGTCCCCGCGGATATCGGTCATGTATTTAAGCTTCCAAACCTGACCTGATGGCCAAGGGCATAGTTATCGATCTGCTCCAGATGGCCAAGCGAATTGGCCCGCAGTGCGAAGCCGCCGAATACGAAGATTTGTGTGCGGAGAAAAGTCTCACCCTGGACCGCGTCGTGGTTGATGATCGAAGAAGCCATCGGTCCTAAAGGTGACGACACAGAGGAACTCTCAATGAAAGCACCAATGTCGGTGTCAAAACCGGCGGATCTCGGGTAGGGGGTCCCGAACTGTGCGTCTAGGCGGATGGTAACAGGAGACAAGGGACACGATGTTTTTACCTACGTTCGGGCCCTCTCGATGGAGATAAAACCCTACTCCTGCTTGATTAATATTGATGATATGGGTAGTAGAAGAGTTGATCTACCACGAGATCAGAGAGGCTAAACCCTAGAAGCTAGCCTATGGTATGATTGTTCTTCGTCCTACGGACTAAAACTCTCCGGTTTATATAGACACCGGAGAGGGCTTAGGGTTACACAGATTCGGTTACAATGGGAGGAGATTTTCATATCATATCGCCAAGCTTGCCTTCCATGCCAATGAAAGTCCTATCCGGACACGGGACGAAGTCTTCAATCTTGTATCTTCATAGTCCGATAGTCCGGCCAAAGGTCATAGTCCGGCCATCCGGACACCCCCTAATCCAGTACTCCCTCACTAGCCCTCTAAGGAAATGGGGGAGGACAACGGCCCTTTCACCAGGCTCCAGAGTGGGGATGATTTGACCTTGGGCAGGGAGCCTGTGCTCATTGGTTTCGGCCAGGTACCCCGCACTCCGGAGATCCTTTATCTCCTTCTCCATGACGGAGGTGGCCTCCCACTTGCCCTTGGAACCGGATCACGCCATGGTCGGAGGAGCTGGTGGTGCTGAAGAAAAACAAAAGCGTTCTTTCGGGCGCTAAGAGCTTGGGAGATTGGGACGTTGACTAGATTGGAAGGCGTGGGAACGAGAGGAGGAATCCTTTGCCCTCTTATGGGTAGTAAAAAAGCCAACCATCCCCCCACTTATGCCTTTAAACTCGCATGTTCCCAATGTAAGCATGCACCGTAAACAGTTGGATTAGCCATATCTTATTGACGATTAATCCCGTAATAAGTGGGCACATTCTCTATTTTGACAAGACGGGCCAAGGGGCCTTGGCCTCGAAACACGGAACGCAGGGTGTAAAAATAGTTCAAAACGCAGGAGGGTCAAGTCTGACACTTCACTGAAAAAAGTTGTGAATAAAGACAGTGTTCTTATTTTTTATGCCCTGCCTTCACGACTAACGGTTGTGTTATTTATGCAAGGCTGAATACATTTATTTATGGAGGAAAGCTGATGTACATTGTTCAGGGCACCCGTCTCGCAATGCCGAAGATAATCTGTGCGCAGAACACGTCGTCATTGAAGATTGGTTCAGGGGCTACTAAGGGAGTCCTGGACTAAGGGGTCCTTGGGTGTCCGGTCTATTTGATATGTGCCGAACTAGTGGGCCGTCGAGATAAAAAGAAGATGACCACATCTCGTGTCCCGATAGGACTCCCGTGTGCGTGAACGGCAAATTTAGGTGTCCGGATATGCTATTTCCTTTCGGTTAAACCGACTTTGTACAACCCTAAGCCCCTCCAGTATCTATATAAACCAGAGGGCTTAGACCGAAGGCAGGATCATAACATTGATAGGCTAGCCAAGCTAGGGTTTAGCCACTACGATCTCGAGGTAGATCAACTCTTGTAAGCCCTATAACCTTTGAATATAATCAAGCAGGAGTAGGGTTTTACCTCCATCAAGAGGGCGCGAACCTGAGTAAACACTATGTCCTATTGACTATTGTCACCATCAATCTGCAGACGGAACCCGCCTCGCAATGCCGAAGATAATTTGCATGTTGAACACTTCGTCATTGAAGACTGGTTCAGGGGCTACTGAGGGAGTCCTGGACTAAGGGGTCCTCGTGTGTCCGGTCTATTTGATATGGGCCAGACTGATGGGCCATCAAGATACAAGACAGAACATCACCTCTCGTGTCTGGTAGGGACTCACGTATATGTGGATGATGAGTTTAGGTGTCCGAATATGCTATTTCCTTTTTGTTAAACCGACTTTGTACAACCCTAAGCCCCTCCGGTGTCTATATAAATCGGAGGGTTAGATCCGAGGCAGGATCAGAACATTACTAAGATAGCCAAACTAGGGTTAGCCAATATGATCTCGTGGTATATCAACTCTTGTAACCCCTATACCCTTCGAATATAGTCAAGCAGGAGTAGGGTTTTACCTCCATTAAGAGGGCCCGAACCTGGGTAAACATTGTGTTCTTTATCCATTGTTACCATCGATCCTCAGACATATAGCTTGGGCCCCCCTACCCGAGATCAGCCAGTTTTGACACCGACAGTCCCCCACAGCATAATTACTGATAATGGTACCAACTTAACCGCCCAGGAAGTTAAAGACTGGTGCGGTAAAAGGGGAATTAAACTGGATTACGCCTCAGTGTACCACCCACAGACCAACGGACACATTATGATTGGCATTAAGCCTCGCCTAGTTTGATCCCTTGAACAATTAGACTGCTATTGGGTCGAGGAACTTGATTGCGTGTTGTGGGGACTGGGCACTACTCCTAATCAGTCAACTGGATACACACCATTTTTTATGGTATACGATGCAAAAGCAGTCCTCCCATGCGACCTTATCCATGATGCACCTAGAGTGCACATGTACGAAGAAAAGGAAGCCGAGCTCGATCGGCACGATGATCTGGACGCTCTAAAAGAAGAACAGGACATACCTCGAGCTATGTCTGTGTTCTATCAACAGCAAGCGTGGTGTTACCACAACTGCGAAGTCCGGGCAAAGACATATAACGTGGGAGTCCTCGTACTTTGACACCCCAAGAAACAGAAGCATAAACTGTTGCCTAAATGGGAGGGGATGTACATCATCGATGAAGTACTCATAGGAGGAGCATATCGTATTTGCCGCCTGTCTGATGATGGCCTAGAGCCAAACCCATGGAATGAAGCAAGGCTGCATCGTTTTTACGTCTTAGTTCGACAAACATCTCCAGCTTTCCCTTCTTTTTTTCCTTTTTTTCTTCAAAATGGTGCTAGTCCGGCTACACAGAACCATACCAAGCTCGTATTATATACGTCATTGAATGTAACACCCAGCTTTGCCTGGGGGCTCCCTCAGAAGAGCCGTATAAATGTATAAATCGCATTCGTACCGATCGCATCCTTCTCACACATGTTAAGCCAACATATGCACTTGTTTTCCTTAAGATCTTTGCCAAGGTGGGTTGCCTGGCTCTTGTGCTTACCCCTATGTTCCCGATTGTTCGGCTAGGGCGTAAAGGGAGCACCTTTGCGATTGTTACGACCAGGTCACCCGGGACTGTACGTCGGATAGGTGAAGCTGAAAGCTAGCGTTCTTACAGAATACAACAAGTCGGCCTTAGGGAAGTGAATATAGCCTCAAGTTTACTACTAGGGTTCTTTTTAAAAGCCACAATTGTCCATTGACCTTACATGTCTGGACTATAATTTTACCCGATGAAAGGAACTCTTGGAGGAACTATTTTCATCAAAAGGTGTTTCCTATGTTAAATAGTAATATAACATCGCTCTCCGCATATGTTTTGTCTATTTAAACCAGAGGTCAGGATTGGCTGGTTCCCAAATTGTTAACTTGTTTCTCATGGCACATAGTACAGAACACTCCCCGATTTAGGATCGGAGAGGTAGAAGCCGATGGCCGGTCAAGACAACATTCTTTCAAAAATAACAATAAGAACGCGGATTGAGCACGGTCAACATAAAGTACTTAGATACATAGAATTGACAAGATTACTCATTCTCGGCATTGTCTATCAATTGTTCTAAAGCACAGTCATTTTGAGGCGCTAGCTTCTTCCTCGGGCCGCCCAGTAAGGAGACCTATCAAGCAGGTGTTGCATATCGTCATTACAACACCAATCTCACTGGACTACCATACTGGTCAGATTAGTACTTACCAAATATTACACCTTTTAGCTTCTGGTTCTCCTCCAAGGCTTGCGCCAGCTCGTTTCTTAGGATTTCAATTTCGTTGGCTTTTCGGTGGTTCTCTTCCTTGAGCTCATTTTTATCCTCCTGACTTCATGTCAGTATCCGTTTGCCAGCGTCTAGCTCCCTCCGCAGCTCGCTCACTGTCACATCCCTAGCCTGGTATGACCTAGACTAGCTAGTCATGTGTGCATCATGTTTAAAATTCCATTTAATTTTGAAATGGGGATTTGTGAAACCCTCAGAATCATTTTTGAAAATGACCCAAATAAAAATTTCTCCAAAAGGGTCCAAGAAAATGCTCATGTTGCTCTCTGAAAATATTGGACAGAGATAAAAATCAAACCAATATTTTTAAGAGCTCATAGGTATTTATTTTGGGCATTTGGAATTAATGCATAAATATTTGCATTGGAAATATATTAGTTATATATATTAATATATGTCCAAAAATTATGCCACCTGTTGGGGAGCTCTGGAATAATATATCTAGCTCCTGCAAAAATTGGCATAAGGCAATAAAATGATTTAATATTTTATTTCAATCAAAACAAATGTCAGAAATTAGAAAACAAAAATAAATAAAAGAAGGAGAAGCTTACCTGGGGCTCCTCCCTGTGCAGCCCAGCAGTAGCCGGCCGGCCCAGCCAGCAGGCGGCCCAGCCCGCCTCCTCCTCTGTCGTCTTCGTCCTCGACAGAGGGAGGGGAGCGTGCCCGGCGCGCGCGCGCCACCGCGCCACGCCACCAGCTCGCCTGCCTGCCTGCCTCTCCCCTCCTCGTCTGGATGCCCTGGAACGACGCCACGCCCCCCC